>NW_026849072.1:0-202054 GCF_030867785.1 Colletotrichum acutatum
GGAACGCTCACCGTCGCTTGCATGAATAGTAACACTAGCCACACTGTGAGTGGTGGTGTTGTAGAGATCGAGGCACTCATCGACAAGCTCAACGAGAACAAGATCTTTGCGCGGAAGCTTCAGGTAGAGATGGCATACCACTCGAAATTCCTGGACCCCATTTCGCAAGAGTACGTCGAGTGTATCGGAAGGATCCAGCCTCCGAGTTCCCGTGCCAATCATTCTTCCGACGTGCTGTTCTTCTCGTCGGCATACGGGACGCAGATACAACATTCCAAGTTGCAAGACGCGAACTATTGGACCAAAAATCTAACCTCCCCGGTGCGGTTCAATGATTCCGTGACGGCTATGCTTCGAGCTCTTAACAGTGTCAAGGGCGATGGTGGTTCATCTCAGCTCATTACAGACATTGTTGAAGTTGGTCCTCATTCCGCCTTGCGGGGTCCTCTCCGAAACATTGTGCAGGATATCAGGGTCAACAGCGATGTGAAGTACCACCACCTGCTCAAACGGGGGGAGCCTGACTTGAAGGTTCTCATGGGAGCAATTGGATCGTTATTCTGTCGGGGCATTCAAATTGACTTGCTCAAGGTCAACCACATCCTCGGTGCCCAGCCGTCAATGATGATTGACCTCCCTCGGTACCCCTTCAACCACACGCGAGAGTATTGGAACGAATGCCGACTAAGCAGAAACTTCCGTTTCCGGCCGTACCCACGACATGAGCTCCTCGGAGCGCCCGTCAACGATTGGGATGGAAAGTATGACGCCATCTGGCGCAACTGGATTCGTCTGTCTGAGAATCCATGGGTGGAACACCACACCATCTCGGGATCTGTACTGTATCCTGCTGCTGGTATGCTTGTTATGGCTATCGAGGGCTGCAGGCAACTTTCGGAGCGTTCGAACCCAGGAAAGCCGATCAAGGGCATCCGGTTCCGCGAAGTCTCTTTCCATTCGGCCTTGCAAGTCCCTGAGGGTGCTTTGGGCGTCGAGTCCCACCTATACCTTCGGCCCGTGAAGCAGGCTGCCTTGGAGACCAAGGCTTCAGCGTGGCGCGAGTTCCAGGTTTGCACAGCCCAGGACGACGACGAATGGCGCGAACATTGCTGCGGTCAAGTTCTCGTGGAGTACGATGAGCCGGCTACGGCTGTTGATGGCGGTCTCGAAGAGCGGGCTTTCAAAGCTCATTGCGAAGCCAGGATTGATCGGAGTCAGCGGAACTTCACGAGTCGCGTTTCGTCCGAAAAGATCTATAAATCTTGGGAGAATGTCGGCTTGGTCTTTGGCCCTACCTTTCAGACCGTTGAACACGCCATTGTCGACCATGAAGCCGGCGTCACCCTGGCCAGAGTCAAACCTACGACACCTCTCCTGAAGGCTCTGATGCCTTGCGGCTACTTGCAACCTCACTTGATTCACCCTACGACGTTGGATGGCGCACTTCAAGCATGCCTGGTGCCACTCGTTTCCAACCCCTCCAATAAGCAAAAGAACGCTATTGTCCTTTCTTTCATGGAAGAACTTTGGGTCTCTACTTCGGAGCACTCGAAAGATGGCTATCTTGTTATTGCGGACTCCGAAGCCCACGGCCGCAAAACGCATCACATGTCCTGCATCGCCGTTGATTCTGTTTCAAAAACGCCCATGATTCGAGTTTCGGGATGTGTCGTGACAGAGATTGACGGAAACAATGACGACTCAATCTCTAAGCAGGACCCTAGACATAGAGCATGGAGCATCGATTGGGCTCTTGATCCTGAGTTCTTCAATACAGAACAGACAGAGAGAGCTTTTTCGGGGCCCGACGGGTTCCAGACGTATCTCAGTGTCCTGGTCCACAAGAATCCTTCGATGAAGTTCCTCGACATTAGCAACCAAGCTTCTTCTTTCACGAAAGATGTTCTGTCCACGTTGTCTCGGCGTTGCGCGCAGTATGACTTTGCCGCAACTTCATCTTTATTTTTAGATGAATCAAAGAAGGCCATTTCGGAAGATTATGTGCAATATAAGACTTTTGATATCGCGGAGGACCCAGCGTCCCAGGGCTTCGATGTGGCGTCATATGATCTTTTATTTGCGCCGGTCTCTTTGATACCCAATACGCACATCGATGGGTTCCTGAACATGTGTCTCAGTCTCGTGAGACCTGGTGGTAAGTTCGTTTTGACGGCGGCGAGCAGTCCTATTGTGGCAAGGAGCTGGGGCGAGTATCTTGGCGAGACCGGGCTTGCTATCGACGCTGTACTTTGCGAACAGGGTTTATCGGTCTTGGTGGCGACCACCCCGGTAGCGAGCACCCCGTTGTCTCGTGGAACTGATGTTGAACCGCCATCTGGAAGCTACTATATTGTAGGAGATCTCTCTTCGCCAGTCCAGCGCGACGTGGCTGAGGAGCTGGCATCCTCTCTACAGTCAAAGGGCTTGTCGGTCAAGACTGCTACGATCCCACAATACGCTCAGCTCGCAGAATCAGTGTCCAAAGAAGATATTTTTCAGAGCACCTGTATCTTACTTGCGGAGCTGGAAACGGACCTACTTGCTTCAGCCAATAACGAGATCCTGAGGGCTGTGAAAGCCATGATTACTGGAAAGCGCCTGCTTTGGGTCAACAAAGATTTCTCTCCTGACACCGCTCTCGTCAACGGCTTTGCTGCGAGTATCCGATTGGAGAAACCCGAACTTCAGTTTGTCACTCTCACCTTCAATCCCCAAGAGAGCAACAGCACCATTTCAGACAGGATCGCCATAGTAGACGCACACCTTTCGAGCAGCAAGGGTTCTGTGGAAACCATGTACAGGATTGCCGATGGTCTGGTCACGATTCCACGCCTCGTCGAAGTCTCCTCAATCACGAGGCACATCAAGCAGGCTTCTGCTGACGATACATCTGAGGTCGCTTTTGGCGCGAATCTGAGTCGACCACTACGACTTCAGATCCAAACCGTTGGTCTTTTGAATTCTCTCCATTTCGCCAGCGACCACCAGCACACTACTCCCCTGGACGACCTCGAGGTTGAATTTCAGACTATGGCTACTGCCGTCAACTTCAAGGACTTGGCCGTCATGCTCGGAAAGATCCAAGAGACACCTGTGGGTCTCGAGGCCGCGGGAATTGTCACCCGAGTCGGCTCAGGAGTCACGCGCTTCAAGCCTGGCGATCGTGTGTTTGGCTTCACTTTCAATGGCGCATTTTCTACGTACGGCAGAGGTGCTGAAGGCACTCTGGCCAAGGTACCCGAAGACCAATCTTTTGCTCAAGCCGCGGTTATCCCTATCGTGTACACAACGGCATATGCCTGTCTCTACGACATTGGAGAACTAGAGAAGCGGATGAGACGTGTTCAGAAGCCTAGCTTGCTAATTCATGCGGCGGCTGGCGGTGTTGGTCAAGCTGCCATTCAGCTGGCTAAACGTGAGGGTATCGAGATCTTTGCAACAGTTGGCAGCATCGAGAAGCGAGACTTTCTCGAGGAGACATATCAGATACCTCGAGATCACATCTTCTCAAGCCGTGATCTGACCTTCAAGGATGGCATTCGGAGATTGACTGGAGGCCGGGGCGTCGACATTGTCATTAACAGTCTTTCCGGTGACACGCTTCGTGCCACCTGGGAGCTTGTTGCGCCGTTTGGGTGCTTTGCCGAGATTGGTCTGGCCGACATTGAGTCTAGATCTCGTATCTCCATGGGTTCCTTTGCCCGAGGCGTGAGGTTCGAGTCCCTTGAGTTGAATTACATGCGACAAACGGATCCGGAACGCCTAGGTGGGCTTTTTGCACGCGCCATGGAAAGTGTCATTGGCCGCGATCTCGAGCGTGTAACACCCATCACGAAATACCCCATTTCCAAAATTCAAGATGCCATGCGGTTCATGCAGTCTGGCAAGCATATTGGAAAGATTCTCATTGAGTACCACTCTGGCGATCTGGTTCAAGTAGTTGAGCCATGTAGACCCCGTGCCGAGTTCGTCTCGAATGCTACCTACATTGTCTCTGGCGGCTTTGGTGGTCTTGGCCTGGAAATTATCCGTTGGATGGTTAGCCAGGGGGCGCGCAATCTTATCATTACTTCACGAAAGGGACCCGTCGACGAAAATGCGAAGGATTTCATCAGAAATCTCCAAAGCAATGGCATCACGGTTGTTGCTCCTTGTTGTGATATTACCGATAAGAAGGGACTTGAGCAGGCCATCGCTTCGGCGCTATCTTATCTGCCGCCAGTGCGTGGGTGCATTCAGGCTTCTACGGTCCTCAGTGTAAGTCATGGTCCCTGTGGCAACATCTCTCATTGACACTACTAATACCTCTTGATAGGACAACGTTTTCGCTGAGATGACCCTCGAGGAGTGGAACGCAGCAGTCAACGTTAAGGTAGCGGGAAGTAGAAACCTGTGGGAAGTCCTCATTGCCACTAAAAATGACGATTCAACACTTGACTTCTTCGTCATGTTGTCGTCTCTCACCAGCGTCACCGGTAACAACGGTCAAGCAAATTATAGCGCGGGCAACTCGTACCAAGACGCCATGGCGCGCTTCTTGTCGTCTCAAGGCCACAATGTAGCCGCCCTTGACGCCCCAGTGTTGACCGATGCTGGCATGGTCGCTGCGAGACCGATGCTGAGGGAGTATCTTCTCTCAATCGGCTGGGCTAGCATGTCTGTGGAAGAGCTTGTCAATGCACTGGATTACCACTGTCGCCCCAGGTCTGAGACCGCGGAGCTCAAGGTAAAGGGTGCTCAAGTCATTCCCAGGCTCTGGTTACCCAAATACTCGGCGGATGAAGGCGCTGAGCAGCCCAAATGGCAGCATGAGCCGATGTATAACCACCTAGTTTTCCACGGCGCTCATAGTGGCGGTTCCTTGCCCGGCAAGCAAAGCTCTGCGAAGCGCTCAGTTGGCGACCTCATCGCTGCCGCCGAGTCCCTGGAAGATGCCGAGGAAGCCGTGCTCGATGCTTTGCTAGGACAACTGGCCAAGATTCTCAGCTACGAGCTAGCAGATCTGGATCCCTCCAAGCCCTTGAATGCGTATGGTGTAGATTCTTTAGTGGCTGTAGAACTTCGAGTATGGATGACTAAGGAGGTTGGCGCAGACATTTCGGTCTTTGAGATTACTGGCGGCCAGGGCATCAAACAGCTTGCGGGAAAGGCCGCAGCTACTTCGAGGTTTCGGCAAAATGCTACTGGAAAGTAACTCTGTTTGTCCTCATGAGCAGCAGTCTCTTCGACAAAAAGGGTTACGGTACTAGCTAGCCAGAACTGACTATATAGATAGACGGAAATGAACAAACATCAAACGCAAGGGGGATTTACGAAGACACGTTCTTCCGGCTGGAGTTTACGGCCATGACCCAAATTTCCAAGACGGCAAGGTAGGTTGATATATGGCACAGTGGAGGGTTGCAACGATAAGTTTTCTCTAGCTCGTGGAGTGCTAATGTCATCGTCACGACTTGGCTCCCAGCGACACACTGAAATTGGTGTCAGGTAAGAGTTGCCTCCACAGAGTCTGGAGGACTACTCGACAGAGTGGAAAGTCATTGCTGACCAATGCCATGGCGCTTCAGCCTTGGTTAGCCATGGTATTGGCACACAATAGAAGTGCCAAGGACCGTTTTGAATGTCTTCGAAAGCATCGAACAGCTTGCACAGCAAGAGGATCCCAGGATGTCAGTCTACCTATGATGGTCATACTGTACATGCGAGGGATTTCATATCGTATTGTGAACAAAAAAGTGGGCACTCCGTCAACACGTCTTGGTCCTCAAAACAATCACCTAGTCAGCCACGTCATTTCCAGGCTAGCCGAGCTTTTCACCATTCGCACAGAATGAAGTATGATCGTATATTGTCTCAGTTCGTTATGCATCCCCTCGCTCGACAGAGTGACGCTGGCTATTGAACGATTCTTCAAGTTCTTCACGGACTCATTTCAAAACTATTCGGCGGATCGCGTAGAGTGTTTCCCATCATGGTCGCTCGATCTTCGAGATACTGGCCCGCAGCGCTTGCAGACAATGGTTTGGCGAGTTACGAGACCCTCGTAGCTCGCTCCGAAACTGATTTCGGATCTTTTGATGAGCGTACAATTTCTTCTCTAAGTACGTATACGTTGTGTACTATCACGGGCATATTATCACCTTGACAATTCTCGCCAGTAGCTTGGAGGCAAGCACAAGGCCATATGTCTGTTTCCCCCATCGCGGAACAGACCCCAGTTCCTTGGACCTCTGACAAAGGCCAGAAGCCAGCTGATATGTCAAGGATAAGGGTAATATTGACCGCTGGCATGGTCGTTTGACTCCTCTCGCCGAAAAGCTGCGAAGCGTGGATCGCGAATGCCCGTTAAGGGCCTTACGGATCCAACGCATGATGGCCCACTGGTATCCGGAGGCAGGCAACAGGGCGCGTGCCCAGAAACAGAGGGGTCCCGCTGATGAAACATGAATATTCGACTCAATGAGAGAACTCGTGGTGGAACAAGGCAACTGGAACCTGAAATGGCCGTTCGAAAGTGAAAATGTCGTCCTTCTGAACTTGCACGTGTTTACATACAACACAGCTAGACAGGGCATTCACTTGGCAACACAAAGTTTGCTTCTGACGGACTTCATAAAGGATATACACTTGATACCAAATAATAAAGTATGTACTGGAATTACGCCTCATCTTCTTCGCCCAGTTGAATCTTATCCGACGACCGTCTTACGTTTGCGGAGTCTTCCCTTGACATCGCTTGGCCTGAACAAGCTGATGCTTTAGACTCGAGACGCAACAATGATGCTAGCTGCATCAGTGGCTTGACATTAATACCGACTTGAACCATTTACTGGTAAGAAGCGCGGTAGGTGTCCCAGTAGCTGTGCATGCGAGTCTCCTGGCCATCCGTGAAGTGGGTGAAGCAGTCACTATGTAGTAGTCAGTATGGAGGTTCATCATTGAGCGTATAGATAGAAGCTTACTCGTCAGAGTAGTCCATGTAGTTGGTGACAGGGTCGGTGCCGGCCAGGGTGGGGCAGGTGTCACGGCCAATCTCGCAGTTGTAGGCCTCCTCAGCCTCAAAGGGGGTATCGGAGACGTAGTCACCGTTACCGCCGCACTGGTATCCCTCGAAGGTGTGGTAGACTAATTGGCAAGTCAGCTTCATTCAATGTCTGACCGAGGTAGAGAAGCATACGTCCAAGCCAGTGGCCGACCTCGTGGGTGGCAGTGTGGCCAAGGTTGTACTGGGGCAGGCTGCCGCCGGGGACAGAAGTGGAGCGGATGACAACACCGTCGTAGTAGAAAGCAGAGGAACCAGTGGTGACAGTCTGGGGGAAGTAGGCGTATCCAAGGTATGGGGTACCGGGGAGGAAGTAGACGTTCAGATCGGCGTAGGTGCCCTTGCGGAGCGATCTCTTCATGGCGAGCTCGGCACTGTCGGAAGCCCATTGGCTGTTAATGGTCCAGTCGACACCGGCCTGGGCGAAGGAGACATCATGGGGAGCGTAAGCCTCGTTGAGGACATCCAACTGGGCGTTCAGGGTGGCCTGGGTGAGGTAACCACCGCTGACCGAGTTGGAGGTGGCAATGACGTGCCAGTAGACATTGACCGTGATGGGAGCAAGGCGAGTAGCATTACCCTCGACGCGAGCGTTGTCCTCCTTGAGCTGGAGACGCTGGGCAACCTCAATCTGCTCCTCGGTGGGGGATGGAGTACCGCAGGAACGCTGGGCAAGAGCAGTGGAAGCGGCCGCAAGGGCGGAGACGAAGAGAGTCTTGAACTGCATGATGAAGAAGAGACCGGACACCTGATTGGAGTTGGCTTGCCTGGGGTGGGATGAGGATGGAAGGACACCTTGATGGCTGATGTCTCGACAATTTATATAAGTTCGTTGCCGTCTACTGTCTGCTGTCGAGCTCACATGCCTCACAAAGGTTCATTTCATGAGCGCCTGGATATCTCGACTTCAACCTTCCTCAAATGGAAGAGACCGAAAGTCTAGCAACATCATGGCTAGGCTCGTCGTACGTAAACTGGGGACTGTTCAACGCTCTTTTGGCTGGTGGTCTTGAATGTGGCTCCATCACTGGGGAGTTGATTCATGCTCAGAAGATGGCCACCTGCTGAGTTTGTCCTGTTGCAGACCGTTGAGATTGACGACAGAAGCTAGCGGCCTTGCGTGATAAGCCGGCTGGGCGGCATATCTCGAGTTGCCAAGATGAAATGCGGATTTTGCCATCTAACAGGCAATGCCAAGACGGTGACTGTAGCCAAGAAAGGCACCAAGCCCTGAGTCCCGTTCGTATCTTGTGCAACGGTGTGATTGAACCTAGCAGATGCCGTTGATCGAGTTGCCTTTTACGCCAATCGTGAATAAACCATTGGCGGACAACGCGTAAAGCTGGGCTCAATTGCGGTCATTGCAGTTCCCACTGCCAGCTCTTGGCTCTCTTGGCAGCCTTGGCGGTTGACTACCATTGTCCCTTATTACGATGGGGATTGGCCAATTCAAGCTTATATTTATGAGTATCGGGCGTTGCCGACCAACGAGGATGTTACCTTCCTTAATTTGACGTCTGTTCCACCCCGGATGCGAGTAAATCCTTCGAAAAACCCCGCGCTGCTCCGCCCACATCCCGGGAGTTGAGCACCGCCCACGTCCCCACATCTCCGGGGCTATCTCGATCTGCCGACTGTTCCTCCCGCCAAGTCCCGCTGGATTCCGCCGGCTACTATGGTTGTCCGACCGCCGCCTTATCTCTCACGATCGATCACGCCCACATTGCGGGATGATCGAGCTAGGTAGGGCTCAACTCTTATCATCCATCAGGGTCAGGTGAATCGATTCTCTTTCTGCCAAACTTCCATCGTCCACGCATGTGCTTTTGTACCCAAGTCAACTAAGATATAGGACTTGCGTAGCAGGTTGCAAGATTGACCACGGTGAAAGGCTATTTGTGCAATGGGTGAGAACTGCCTACCTTAGTGCTGTTCAAACAAGACACTGCACCTCGCAGTCAAGCAAGTACTTCATCTGCCAGCTTTGAGAATGGGTCCTCGTAGGTAGAAAGATGCTCAGGTGCAGTTGCTCAAGTGACCAATTCATCGATGTTCCTAATTTCGAGGTTACAAGGCTGGTATTAGGAGTCTCAAGCTTCTGTGGCAAAACCAGTTATGCGCGCAATATACTAGTAAGGTAGTCATGCTCCGATGTCACGAACGAGCATCGCAATACCACTAGCACCTATACAAAGCCCCCAACCATTAAACAACTTCACGAGACTGTGTCGACCCCATCGATACCTTTGCAGAGATATGAACACTCGAAAATGTCCGTTTTCTGGCTAAGGTAGGTATTCATGGGGCAGCATTAAGCCTTCTCGTGCGGTATGGTCCATGATGACACCTCGATGATTGATATGTGGTGTGATTTTATTGACCCTTCCTGGCTCTCTTCAAAGCCATACTCGAACGTGAGTTCACTTGCCATCCATGTCAAAAAAATGTGCTGTTTTATCTAGCCTGCCTAGGTAATGTTTCTATAGAACTAGGTGATAATTGACGACCGCCATATGACAGCTTGTCCACATGGACAATAACTTGCACTTTATTGGTATGAGAGAAAAGACTCAATAATTGTATCGAAAGCTTGATTTCCGGTGGAAGCCTTGTAACTAGCCCTGTTATTACTCATACATCAGCAATAAGACTTGGGGTGATTCCTACCCACAAACCTAGCACTTGCCAATTAACAAGCATGTTTCTTTTTCAGATTGATTCTTTTCTTCTATTTTCGAGCGGCACTCATCCGTGTGGAAGCTCAGCATACCAAATTTAAATTACTTACGTTGGAAGCTCTTGTTACATTTCTTGTGAGAAGACTTCGACCATGTCTAGCACCTTTTAGGTACCTTATGTATGTGGGCCGTCATCAATGATTTCTGCTCATTGCACATGTTACTTACCTAACTCATGGCGAGCCTCGGATTTCTTATTCACAATTTTGTAGAAATGCGCGTAACTCAGAGCACCGTTCACTGGAATTCACCACATTAGTCAAATGAAAGCGCTTTCTGGCTTGTTGCAAATGGTATAAGCTTGCTCTACACGTCTCAACACTGCTCGGGTAGTTATTTTCCTTCCCCTACTCATGAAACACTCAGCAGGTTGATCATGTATTGCGTACTTAGTTTCCCCGGCATCATCGCTCTAAGGCTAGCCCAAAGTTTTCCGACATGCCAGTAATCTGTTTCTGGTTTGACTAATGCATCATCTGCATATAAGCGATCGAATGGCAAGAGGGCAAAGGGTTGGAGGTGGATTGCTTGGACATGTCCAGGATATGATTGGAGCGTTGGAAAACACCTTTGGCAATCCAACATGTTGCCCCTGCTTTCCGAAGTGCGGGGATTCAATATCTTTGGCTTGTGTCATGAGTATAACTTTGATTGCATTGTAAGTTTGGCCCAACTCAACGGATTTCATCAACCATCTTCTGGAAACGCGATGGGTGTCTTCGGCACTCTTCTTGGCAAAGCTGCCGCGCCAGCTCTCGCCTTCTTGCTTTGCTGGTGCGTCGTCCGGAGGGCTGCACTTTATGTCAAACTTCGACATCTTGGAGGTCCTTGGTGGAGTGGCCTCACACACTGGCCTCACAGCAAGGCTATCATTAGTTCCAATTGCCACGAGTGGTATGCCGATGTAAATGAAAAATATGGTAAGCACAACTACTTCCAGCTGACTAATTGACTGACGATCGTATAAACATTGATGACGCATATCACTTCCTGGAAGCTAACTTTCTCAAAGGCCCCATTGCCCGCATTGCTCCGGGAATTTTAGTGACCTCTTCTCCTGAAGTATGGGCCCATGTAAACAGACATCCTGGATACAAGCGCTCCGATTGGTATTATCACGCTTGTCGAATTGAGTACCAGCGTGACAACGTCTTCTCTCAAACGGACAATGAGAAACACGAAAAGAGAAGGAAGCAAATGGCGCCGGGGGTATGGTATCATCAGTAGTCACAGGTTTCTCGGAAACCAGCACAGCTAATCTGATCCTTTGGTAATCAGTACTCCGGCAGAGAGAATCTAGACCTCGAACCTACGATTGATCAACGTCTTGAGGAGCTTCTCGGGCTTATCAGATCCAAATATCTTTCGACTGACGGCAAAGTCACACCAATGGATTTGGCCAAAAAGATACAGTACTTTACTCTCGATGTTATCAGTTCTGTCGGGCTTGGGAAAGCGTTCGGCATGCTGCGGACTGATAGTGATGTGGATGACTACCTGAAGTCTACCGAGGAGGGCTTGTCTGCTATTAGTGTGGCTTGTGCTATCGGCATTAGCTGGATAGCTCAGTCACCTATCATTGGCAAATTCATAGCCCCTTCACCTACTGACAACAACGGTTTTGGTAAAATGATCGCAGCATGCTTCCGCTATGTTGACGAACGCACTGAAAAGCCAACGGACGAAAGGTCGGACATGCTTGCATCATTTATACGCCATGGACTAAATGGTGATGAGCTGAAAACTGAGGCACTGGAACAAATCATCGCCGGGTCGGATACAACCGCAGCTGCCATACGAGGGACACTCTTGCAAATCATGACGAATCCCAGGGTTTATGCAAAACTACAGCATGAGATTGACGAGGCAGTACACGCTGGAAATGCCCCAAAACTCGGCGAGGGAATTATAACTCTTGGGCAAGCGAAGAAACTACCTTACCTACAGGCAGTCATCCGAGAGTCTCTGAGGATCCGACCGCCGGTGCTCAATATCTTTTCTCGAGATGTTCCCCTTGGAGGTGATACTATTGAAGCGAAAGGAGAAACTTACCTTTTACCTGGTGGTGTTTGTGTGGGCTATTCTGGGTACGCCATGCATCGAAGCCAAGCAACATATGGCGTCGACTCTAAGGCATTCCGACCAGAGAGATGGTTTGAGACAGATCCGGACAAGCTCACCTCAATGATCCAAACCAATGACCTGATTTTTGGTCACGGTAGGTTCATGTGTCTTGGGAGGCCCGTGGCTCAGATGGAACTTTCCAAAGCTATCTTCGAGGTGCGTTGCAGATTCCGGAACACGCCACTTTTCCATCGGCTGTGAAGTGACAGTACTGACGTTTTCCAGTTGTTGCGAAATTTCGAACTAGCGTCGAATGATCCTGCGCGTCCATGGCGGGCAAAGAATTGCATGGGGCTATTCGTGATTTCGGATATGTGGGTTCAAGTGACGGAAAGGGCGTGACCACTGACGGTGGCTCTGGAGAAAATAAAGAAGTTTGGGTACCCGGTTACTGTCTGAACATTCCCTCGTTCTATCATGCTTCTCAAGGAGATTCTCAAGTATGCCTGTCATTACAGATATTTTCGATTTGGCCATGATGCAAACAATCTATTTGTCCTGCCGAAGGTTACTTGAATATGAACGCTTAGCTTATTTTTTGATGATTTTGCTACATCCTCGTTGCGACGTCCATCTTCCGATTCTGTCTGATTTTTAGGAATGAAATACAACACTTGTTAAATCCTTGGGCGGGCTAAAGGAAGACTCCTCTTCATGCCTTACAAATTACTTTAGACTACGTAATAAGGGAATGAGAACGCATTGTCACACGCTGCACAGCTCAGTTTACTCGGAACTGACGATTTCATGTGACGATGCATCTACTGCAAGGGAGAGCACTCAATGTGATGTATTAGAAACCGAATGAGAACTTCTTAAGGTTCTTAGCTGAAAGACTTTCATCGTGTGGTGGAACTACGCTCGAGACGTCGCTTGATATTACAATTTTCAAGAGTAACAGATTCGTCCCCGTGCAGTGGAAGTGGCCATAAGGTACTCGAGATTGTGAGACACCTTGGTATCCCGATTCAAGGGGGCAACGTTGTACGCAAAATGTTCGAGTTACCGAAGGTACGTGGTCTCTTCCTTCCGAGTTCAATGCCCGTTACAGGCCATGTAATGTAGTCTACCTAGTCTTGCTGGCAGTCCCTACGCTATTTGCTTTCTCACACCAGTGTGTATAAGTCAAACAGTGGGGTGAAAGAAAGAAAGACGCGCTCCAGAATTCAATAATGTTGCTGCTGACTCTAGAACTCAACGCGGCGGATAAGCTTGCCTGCAGGTGCTGCCGGCGCGGCGGGAGCCGCAGGAACTGGCTTTCCACCAGCGGGGGCTGGTGGAGGAGCAGCAGCAGGAGGTGGAGCCGGTTTTCCCTCAGCCGGAGTCTTTGGGGGGGCTGCAGCAGGTGGAGGGGCGGGTTTGCTTGCAGCAGGGGCCGCGGGGGCTGCGGCGGGCGGAGGGGCGGGCTTTCCAGCTGCCGGAGCTGCCGGAGCTGCAGCGGGTGGAACGGGTGCAGAGCTCGGCTTTCCCCCGGCAGGTGCATTCGGCTTCCCTCCAGCAGGCGGAGCGGCAGCTGGAGGAGCGGCGGGCGTGGAACCAGCGGGCTTAGAAGCTGCCGGCAGGGCCGGGGCCGCAGCTGCCGGTTTCGATGGAACGGGTGCTGCCGGAGCTGCGGCTGGCGGAGGAGCTGCAACGCCTGCTGCCGGAGCTGCAGCAGCTGGCTGAGCGCCTCCTTTTCCTTTCAATACTCCTGCTGCAGCTCCGAGTACGGCATTGAGAGGATTTGCCTGTTGTCCTGCGGGAGCGGCAGCGCCGGCTGCAGGGGCTCCTTTACCCTTGAGGACTCCAGCGGCGGTTCCCAAGACTTGCCCGATTGGGTCAGTGGCTTGAGACCCAGCCGGGGCAGCGGCGCCAGCCGGTTGACCGCCCTTTCCTTTCAGCAGGCCTGCCGCCGTTCCGAGCACGGCTCCAATAGGGTCGGCTGCGGGAGCCGCAGAGGCCGCGGGAGCAGCAGCAGCTTGCCGAGCCCCTAATACTGGAGCTTTTGCTTTCCCAGCAGTTTTCGCCTTTGCCGGTGCTGCAGCACCGCCAGTAGTCTTCCCTGTAGCTTTCTTACCCGTAAGCCCTCCCAACAAAGAGCCGATGGGGTCGGCGGCAGCGGCTTGCTGGCCAGCAGGCTGGGCAGCTCCCGCTCCCGCTCCCGCTGCGGCGCCAGCGGCTCCGGCAGCCTTACCTCCAGCGCAATTTCTAGAGCCAGGTAAGTGCTATGTCCTAATACAGATGTTGTGCATGCCTTGACGTCCCGTTTTGTTGTGGGACGTGGCTAGATTGTAATCCTAAAGTACTCACCCTGTGATACCGCCAGCCTGTGCCCTCACGCATTTGGCATTTTGTCCTCCCTTCATAAAGTCAGTCAACATACTGACACTGATTGGTTCCTTGGAAGTTTCTTACTGAGAGCAGACAGTCCAAGTCGTCGAAGCAGACTGCCCCTTGCTGTGCTGAGACATACGTGGCCAACAGAGCAGACGTTACAACAGCAAGCGCACGCATGGTGAACTAGTAATGGAGTTGTTCTCGATATGGGTTTGCAGAAAGGATGTGTATAGTCCCCTTTGAGGTCTGGAAGAGGCAGGTAGCTTTGTGTGACGGTTTGCGAACACGAAAAGGTCGCATTAGGGGTGCTTCCCGAATTTTATAGACGAAGAGCCATGGCTTCAGATCTTTTCCTGCAGGTCAGCTCATTCACCGGCTGAAGAGCAGAACTCAATTTTCTACCTGCTTCAAAGCCGAGGCAGTCTTCGGTGTCTACATGTGTTGTCCTCACTCTCAAATACTCGGAGCGTGCCTTCCAAACGTCTCAAGAATCGTTTGACCGGATAGTGTCCCGCATTCCCCTCAAATCAGTGGCCGTGCAAGGTATCAAAATTCCGACGACAGTCTTCGTGTGGGCGACGGGTAATCGCCTCGAATAGAAGGCCCCGTAGGGCCCGTCCCTGGCCCCAGACTGCAGTCAAGGTAAGTTGGCAAACTCTATAAGCTGGAGAATCGTTCATCTGAAGTGTTTTACAAATTTCTTCATCACTTGGGGCTCAAGCTATGAACACATGCGCCTCTTTGACTTCCCTCGTCGAACCTGAAGACGCGCCGCTGCATGGACGTCTCATCCCATCAACGAAATGTCAGTGCCTGTCACACCATTTGTGGCAATGTCAACATTTGTCAATCTCAGCCCCCCCCTGTTGCTTGGCCTCGTGTTTCTTTTGCATACCATCAAATACCCCATGGCCACTAGGTCCCCGTGCCTTAATCAGTCACGCTGAGTAGTATATTCTATTGGCGAACTTTGGGACTACTTCTGATTCGAATTGTGCTCGGATATCCAATTTCCCGTCCAGCCAACTAAGTAGACAACTTATGCAAGACTAAATACAGTATCCCCGATTGCTTTCATGTATCATGACATTCGATTAGTTTCCTAATGATAAAACCAGTACTTAATTTTAGACCTTTCTATGAAGGTCACTTTATAAGCCCAGTACATAGATCCAACTTCCAATGTAATTTGCAAGTACATGTAGACTTACACAGATGCAAGGTGCACACCACCACAGTGATTGTAGGAAATTTCGCGCGCCGGTCGCGTTCTAGGAAACCAAAAGGAACTCACTGACCGATACAATATTTCTCGTGTGCCTTATCTATTGCACCATTGGTTTGGCGGCCACAGCGGCTCTCTGTCTGTGTGTCAAATGCAAGCTGAGGTGGCTAGTGACTAAAATAGTCGTCCAAGTCCCTGGTCGGTCTTTGGCACTGCCACTGACATAATCCCACGAGGCTACATCGTGTTTCCTGGCTACAATATATTGCCGGCCAGGCCAGGTTTACTACGTGCATGTTCCTCGCCCAGTTCATTGCTGGATGTGAGTTGACATCGTGCCAGGCTGTTGGTATCTCGCATGTGGCTTTGCCTCGGAGCCGGGACAATAATAATGCTGGAAAAAAACATCGTTTCATCGGTTTTTCCTCATAGAAACAACATAGCAATTTCCCCTTTGATATGTACATGTAGTATTTGGGTGTATATAAAACTTATTGCCGATGCTGCAGGTCTCGATGTCCTTACAACCTAACTACGCTGAGCTTGAGACAAACAGACTTAATGATTCACGTAACACATATTGATGTGCCTATATTGAGGTCATAGGACTCCTAGATTTCACTAGCTGGTAAGTAACCAAGACGAGTTGACGCCGCAGATAGTCAGTGGAACTATGGATCACCATAATTCATCGAACGGATAGGTACGTGATGCCCACCTTGGGGTACCTACCTACCCAGATGACAATGTGTTTTGTACTTCTCAATCCTGCTCTCAACATGTCATATGTCTGCTCGCCACCGTAACACATCATTTTCTTCAGCTAGGTTTTCAGTCGTGTACAGCCTTCTGGATTCAATGATATTTTAATGCCTTCTCTAGATCTGGTAATGGTCTGTCTCGCATGATGGTCCTCACCTGACTAGGTACCTTACTATGACTCAATACACCGGCGAAATTGGCCGGGACTCACCTCTCGCCGCCCAATTTGGCCGTTCCGCCCATGTTCAGCGGGCGGCAAAATTGGCCAAATTACACGCTCTTTGCCCGGAATGAGAACGCGATTCTCTTCGGGCCATTTTCAGTCAATCAGTGGCTCTCTGATTTGTAGCTCTTTGATTCAAACCATTACTGGAGATTATATAAAGTGAGATGTTTCCTTGCCGGCTTACATCTCGAAATCTGGAGCAAGTCATATTCAGCACACGCGTTTTCTTGTCACTTTCACAAAACATCAATCATACCACTTTACTTCACTTGTCATTCTCCAACATGTTTGTCGCTCTCGTCACTGGAGGTAATGCCGGGATTGGTGAGGCTGTCGTTCAACAGCTCGCTAGAATCCCGGGCTTTCATGTCATCATCGGATCTCGCAATCTTGAGCATGGCTCCAGGCTCGCCGAATCGCTCAAAACCGGGGACTGCTCAGTTTCTTCTATTCAGCTCGACATTACCTCTGACGAATCGATCTTCAAAGCCATCGAGTCCATTCAGAAGACTCACGGGAAACTTGACGTCCTCATCAACAATGCAGGCATTCTGATCGATACATACCCCGATTCGTTCAGCTCCACTCGAGATCTTTTCAGAAAGACCTATGAAACCAACGTCTTCGGAACAGCCGTTCTAAGTGAAGCAGCTCTTCCCCTCTTACGCAAATCTGAGTACCCGCGCATCATCTTCGTGTCGTCCCAGATGGGCTCTCTGAAGTCGGCCTTGGACGAGAGTATGCCCTTCTACAACGTCGACTACAAAGCATACGATGGCAGCAAGGCAGCTGTCAACATCTTGGCTGCCAACTATGCCCGCATCCTCAAGGATGTTGGCGGGGCTTCAAATGCTGTTTGTCCCGGCTTGGTGAGAACGAAATTAACTGGATGGATGGATGCCGGTGCACCGACTTCTGTCGGCGCGGAAAGAATTGTGGAGTTGGCAATTGCAAGTCCGGGTGGACCGACTGGCACGTTCTCCAACAGGGACGGTCCGCTCGCGTGGTAGAATAGACATTCGGGCTCATCAATAGAAAGAGGGATTGCAAATGGCAGACTTGGACCTGTTCTAGCCTTCTCGATTTCAATTTGCTTGAGAGACCGACCGGACCACGTCCTAGAATACACGGGAGTCTAGCAGTACAATCCATGATACTCATCTTACATACTGGTCCCTTAATTCACATCATCGCCGTAACTAAATTCAGGAGTAACCCGATGTTATCGACTCCTGAGTTCCATCTATCAAGCGTTTCTGCATGAACTGCATCGTTGGCATGATGATGACTTTCCAGCAGCTCCCCAAAATAAACCAGAGCCTTGCCCCGCCTAGGAAGACTTCTCAACGCTTTTGTTTCTTCGTCCCATGAGTCTGGCGTCGTGGCACCCCATTGTACTTTGTGACATGGTAGTAGCAATTCTCTCCATGTGTCAAGAACGCTGCAAGATATGCCTACCTTAACGGTGGCTACCTGCGCTACTAAGAACCACACGCAAGCAATTCTGACGCGTCTTGTTGTCAGCTCGTTAAACGTTGATTCAAATCAAAATCGAAATCTACTGACCTTATTCGAGACTCGTCTAAGATCCAATCTTCCCATGAATGCGAATTCTTAGAGTCTACACTACATAGTGTATCCGTCATGGCCATGAAATGCTTCCAAAGCGCCTGTTCATAAATTGTCAGCCGCTTAGAATTTCCTCAAGGACTAATGATCTTCGGTTGCAGAACGTACCTCATAAGCCAACAGCATGTGGGTATTGTAGTTACGGTCTTCTAGAGTGCTGCCCCCGCCGGCGACGACACGCATGATAATATATATCAATTCTGCTTGTAGTGAGGCGAAAATGTCTCGTCTGCTGTATCTAACCATCTGTTCAGTGAAGTCAGCATTTTCAGCCCATCTGGCAGGGTGTAGTGCACTGTTCAAACCTCGATGAGGTTTCTGTCCTGCTCCCTCTGAATTGATTGCCATAAGAACGGACTAGTGTCCGGGTTTCGAGATACGAACAAAATCGCAATGCCCATACAGTTTGCCAATGCCTCGGGAAGATGGCTTTTGTCCTGGTATTGGTGTATGAAGGGAGGGAATGTTGACCTTCGCAGCATCATTTCGGGATATGATCGCAACGCCTGTTTGATCATATTTGCACTACCATTCGCCGCCGACTTTGTTTCCTTGATGAATTGAAGTGGAAAGACGATCCAAGATGTGTTTGATATCACGCGCCTGCCAAAATTGATTGTATGTGGCGGTATCTGCCGGTACGGTTCTGGTGATGGAGACAAATCGGTGTCACCGACTATTAGGTCCTCGGTTATGTGACCAAGTCCAGGTTCCGTCAGAGGGAAATTGCCAAAAGTGACTTCATCCGGCAGCTCAAATATTTGCGAGAGTGGCTCCCATCGTACTCGATCATCAAAAGCCGAAGCCTCTTGCGTGAAAGTAGATTCAGGATCAGCTGGATCCAAGCCTGGGAGACTCGGCGCCCAAACTCGTGAGCTCAGGGCTCCTGTGCTGTCTATGGACCCATGACTTTTGTTCTCTGCGTAGATGCAGTCTAGTCCTTTCTCTGTGCAACGCGTACAGCGAGCTTGTAAGCTACACTTATGTTTGGCTGCACTGCATTCTCGACAAGGCTTCGGTCGGTTTCGGGGCCGATCCTTTGTTCGCCGACAGTAAGACACATGGCGCTTCAATGCAGTCTCTATGCCAGGGATTTTGAGTTAATTTTCGAGTTGGAATGGGAGGCAGATGCAGTAGGTGAGGACAGACCTTGGGTGAAGGGCTTGCTGCATATCACACAGAAGAAAACGCCAGCTGGTGGGCTATGCGTCGGAAAGATCGAGTCAAGAAATTCGGAGCCGCTCATTTTGGGTCCGAAACACTTGATGAGGACCGTTCTCGCTTGGAAACTTGCAGGCAAGTGTTGTTCCAGTTAAATACGAGAATCAGACAGTATCGTCCTTGACGGACATACTCCAATAAATTGAACGAGTTCTTTTGTCAGCAACTAGCTTAGAGACTGACCCAACAAAGATCCCGCGGAGATAAGCTCGAATTCCGGATCTAGAAGTCCGAGCAGATGTCTCATCAATTCTTCAATCCGTAATACCCAATTTGCAAGTAGTCCTCGTCGCAGCGTCAAAATCATTTTTGGCGGTGAGAACAAAGATGAGTGGATTAGAGTGCACCACGGTGAATCGTGGTAATATCACGCCCACATCAGCGCTAGAAGCTTCCGTCCCCGCAGTATCCGTACACCGTACCAACGCCGTAAAACGAATACTTAGGCAGGGTGCGGCTTGAATTTGACACAAGCTAGGAGACCTCGACTAACAGCATGAGGTGATAGGTCTTAGTAAGGACATCATTGTCTAAAAGCGCGACGAACAAGCGCAAAGGGTACAAGTGTCCATCCATCGCTTAGAGGGGCGAGCTATGTATGGGGTCCAAGTAAAGCGATAAGCGAGACAGCCGACGATAGTCTAGAAAAATTGCTAAATAACTCATGTGTTCTCATCTGTCAAACGGATTGGTTCAAGGCGGGATCACTGGCCTTGGCCAAGGAGTGGTTTGAGTTCAACAGTGCACTAAAGCCCGGAGGTGACAGTTGCCACCTACTGTCGTGTCGCTTCCTGAGCAGCCAGATTGACAGGAGAGCGGCGGGAAGGCGATCTGCCATGACCGAGACCACGGGCGGGAGGGAGTACTGTTCTGAAGCTTGGAGCGCACGAGGGTCAAGGTGCATGGCAGCCCAATGGAGGTGAGAGAAGAGCCCGAGAGTGGTGTGGCAGGATCGGCGGCTGTAGTTGATGGTGTTGATGAGAGTGCGGATTGACAGGGGCGAGTAGAACCCAATGGGAAGAGCCGCAGATGAGGGCATATTGACCTTGGACGATGATAGGTGATTGTTGGACAAATGAATAGGTACGGAGTATAGTCGCACGAATTCTGTGAAATGGCGTTGTCCGAGTGGGAGTAAGATGAGGATCGCGTCGGAAGCGGCAATCCGAAAAGACGACGTCCTTTTGCTGTTTGTGGCCAAACGTACAGATTCACCAAGGCATCAAAGTGAGCTCACTCATGGTGAGGGGACTTGGCCGATCTGGAGCCCTGCAATCACCCGCCCGTCCACACCCTCATACACAAGGCAAATAGTATGGAGTGCTCGGTCAGAAACTCACATGAACATGATCATGCCAATCCACCATGACGACGGACAGCGGCTAATGGCTCTCGGCTAAGCTGTCGGTGCTGGACACACGACGTCAGGAACGTTGTGTCGGTGCTGGGTAGCAATACAGGAACATCAAATGGGGAGACTGGGGCCATTTGAAAGTGAAGCTGTACAACCTCATCGTGCGTGCGTCATGCAGCGGCAAGCTGAAGCAGCAGCATCGCGGCAAGGAGAGACATCGAAAAGCAGGAGAAAAGTGGCTCAGGAACAAGGAGAGGAACAGTAAAGCGTTGTAATCGCATGACTGGGAAGAGGCAGCATCGGAGGCTAGGGTTCATCGGGGATTAATAATGAGCCATGCGATTTTGAGTGCGGGCAGCGGCCCTCCCAGTTCACTTCAGGTTTGTACAGTCCTTGACCGGTTGTTGGCTGCGATGCGGTGAGGAGGGCTGGAAAGAAGGAAGGGAGCTGGAAAGGCGGAGAGGAAGGGACCACTTCCAGGCACGTTATCCGCCCCTGTGCCCTACCTTAAGGTAGGGGATGAAGGATCGGAAAGGCGGAACGAAGCCGGAGACAAGATGGGCAGGGACAAGGGCTGTGGTTGAGGTGAATATGATAGTGACTGAGCCTGAGTGAGAGGCGCGAGGTGAGCTCAGCTCACTGATAACTGGTGAGAGACGAGACTAGGAGAGGTGGGCCTGGCCGAGCTGGCAGTTTTTTCTCCCCGCTCCCCCTCCCAAGCGTTCTTGGTGTGAGAGGTTGAAAAAATATTATCGCTACCTATTCGTAGACAGAGCGAGGATCAGACTGGGAGGCTTGGGAGCGTTAAGTGACTAAGGTGGCCCCTCATCCGACCGGCCCCGTCTAGTCTCAGGCCCTCAGCTCCCAAGCACCAAGGTCACGAATCATCCGTTCCGTTTGGCCAGTTCCATCCCCATTCCATTCGTCTTGTCCCCTTTGGAGTGGCCAGCTGCAAGTCGCAACCTGCAACGAGGCCCAAATGCACAAAAAGGCGCTCAGAGCTTCATCCGGGGCCAATCGCCGGGATGTCGCCTCACCCTGAGCGGCCTAGGCTGGCCTTGTCGCCCCTATGAAGACAGGGGAGGGTGTGGTTTTTGTCGGTTTTCAGGGAGTGAGACGAAAGAAAGAAGACGTGGACTTGTCACCGTGACTGACTGCGACTACGAATGCGACCGTGATGAGAAGCTGGCCTATCCAGACATCGGCGCCAAAGGGGCAGATTTGCGCTCACATCACTGGGCTTTAACTCATTGATTCGGCTTGGGCGTTTGGCGTCCTCCTCACTGGTTCACTTGCAATGTTTTCACAAAGATTGGAAGCCAGTCACAACGTGTAATTGTGAGCCGATGCTGTCCGTCGTTGTATTTCATGTCGAAAAGCTCCTCTCATCCCGCATCATCCCCCGTTTCTCGATTTCTCTTTCGACCTCCCTCCCCGCTCTTTTCCTCTCATATCAGCCAACATATCGTGGCCTCGCAATCCATATCACTACGCATCGCAAGGGAGAGAGAGAGAGAGAGAGAGAGGCCGGGATATCCGCACAAACACATACCAAACGCTCGCCTGCATCTCACACCGTTATATCGGAATCTCCCTTATCGGTGACAGAAAACGACAGAACATATTCATCCACGGCCCTTCTACTCCGTGCAGATATCTGGCAAGAAAGAAACCTACACATTCCCCAGCCTCTGTATTCCCACATCGCTCTCGTCCCGGCTGCCGGCCGTTGTTCGTCGTCCACTTTAACATCAACGGCTAAACCTCCCACGGACCGCGATCTTCTCAGTGCCACTGCCACGAGTGCCACAGCATCTCTGGGGGGTCTTGAGTCTTGACCCGTTTCTGTGACTTTGTGGGGGCCGATTTGCAAACCCATCCTCGGTGTCCTCCACCCCTTGTCACCCAAGTCGGTACTCGCTTCCGTTTGGAACTGTGACGGTGGAGTATTGTTAGGGGCCTCCTTTCCTTCACCGCATCGTCAACAGCGAGGAACCCTGCCCCGAAAAGCGCCCAGAAGTGCCCCGAGTGCCCTTCAAGTGGCTCCCCGCGACAACGAACAAGACGGGATCATTTTGGCGGTGGACTGGGCTCCCTCTGAGACCAGCCTCCCCCTCCTCTGAGAGTCCTGACGGAACCTTCTTGGCCAAGCCAAGCCAAGCCCGTCTCGTAGTACCCTGGGGCTTGTCGTCACTTAAAAGAAGGGAAAGCTTCAAAATCGACTAGTACCGCCCGCACCAACACCACCATACTAGGTCACCGCCTGTGTGTGAGGTCTCTCACACACACACTTCCTCTAACTTGACGCACTCACATACCCTCTCACACATACACATCACTTGCTCGGTGAAGACGCCGAGCAGGTGAACTGAGATATATCATCATGGCCCTTACGCAGACGGTCACTATCATCAACAATTCGGGCAAGATTATAAGTACCGTAAGTCTCTTTCTCTGGCTCACACCCGTTGCATTTACCCCCACCGCCCCTCATCAGCCTCCATGCCCACTCGATCCAGCCCTTGAATTCGGTCGTCAGAACTGCGCGCAAGAACATTCGACATGCAAACAATGCAGACGCACTACAACTCTCGGCCGAGCGATGAAGCCCAATAGCTGACGTATCATCTTCGCTTCTGCAGGGAAAACACCTGGCCGGTATCTTCAAAGAAGCCAAGGCGTCCTATCAGGAGAAAAAGGCGGCCATCAAGGCCGACCGGGAGGTTCTTAAACGGGCCCAGACCTTTGATACTTCTCGCGATCTACCTACCGAAGCCTTCGATCGCCGCTACTCGCACGATGATGGCCGCTCTGTCGCCAGCTCCAGGAGGAGCCATCGATCGAGACGCTCTCAGTCGAGTCACCGCGATGTCGAGTACTATCCACGTTCGAGACCTGCTCTGACCGAGAACAACCTCAAGACACATTCCGAAGTCTCCAGCGTCACGCCATCAAGAGCGCCTCCCTCTGCCTACCGTGCCCCATATGCCGAAACGGCTCCCCGCGATGTGGCTTTGAGCCGCCCGACCTTGCCGCATTACACCACCGCCCCGTCTTGCAGCGACAGTCTCGCAGACTCGGCCACATTTCGTGGCTCCATGGTTCCCCGTACCATGTCCGCGCCTGTTATACCCAAGGGTCGCAAGGAGAAGGAGATCGACATGGACCTCGCATACGGCAACATTCCCCCCGATCTGAAGGATCGCACTGATCTGGACCCCCTTACCAAGGAGAAGGAGGCCAAGACACTCATCTCCAGAGTCGAGGGACTCCTCGACGAAGCCAAGTGCGCACACCACTCAGCCACCGCTACCATCGCCCATCTGCAAGGAAATCCCGATGCCGCCGCCGCTGTTGCCTTGACGCTAGCGGAATTGTCCACGCTCTTGAAACAGATGTCGCCTGCCTTCTTATCTGTGATCAAGGGAGGCTCACCGGCAGTTTTTGCGCTTTTGGCATCGCCTCAATTTCTCATTGCTGCCGGTGCAAGTATCGGCCTCACAGTAGTTATGTTCGGCGGGTGGAAGATTGTGAAGCAGATAAAGGACGCCCAGGCCCAGAAACAGGCAGCTATCGCCAACGCAGTGGCCTTCGAGGCACAACCCGCACCGCAGGCCATCGAGTATGCACAACACGATCAGTACGACCAGTACGACCAGTATGACCCCTACCAGCAGCCACGGGAGGGGAGCGTACGGGAAGGGAGCGTCCGCGAGGGTAGCGTTGCCTACGACGAGGCGTATGTTCTCGACCCTCGACTTGACGAGGAACTTAGCTCCATCGAGAGTTGGCGCCGCGGGATTGCCCCTGCAGGTGATGATGAGAGTGTCGATATGGAGCTCATCAGCCCTGAGGCCGCGCGTTCGATGCTTGGAGACGACACCCGTACTGAGCGTAGTTTCCGGACACAACGTAGTTCCAAGACGCACCGCAGCTCCAGGACGGAGAGAACCGAGAGGTCGGAGAAGTCGCATCACTCATCCAGGTCGCACCGCAGCACCCGCGAGTCCGAGGCGTCCGAACGCAAGAGCAGTGTTGCAAGGTCTGAGGCTGCGAGATCTGAAAGAGACGCCGAGAGTGTCGCCAGCAGCCACCGAAGTCACCGCAGCTCTGCTTCCAAGCGCAGTACACGCGCGCCGACACTAGCAATTGAGGACGGCAGTCGCCAGAAGGAAGACGAGGCTATCGAAGCGGTGCTTCGACCCAAGAAAAACAACATGCTCAAGTCCCTGTTCAAGAAGAAGGAGAAGGAGCACAGAGATAGAGATGAAAGGGTGTCTGCTCTGGTGTTTTAGGATGTGACCATGAAGAAGACGCTACAGATGAGGACAATGAAGAATGGAAATGATGCATATGGCTTGGGCGGTTTCCCAGCCAGGACGGAGTTGGGATTATAATTGGTACGCGTGAGGGAAGACGCCTGGCGGCTTGGAATCGGCCCTCACTTTGCATTGTTGTCGGAAATACATTATTCATCCGAGAGGGAAACATACTGACAATTATTGTTACATCACCTTTGAGCGATCAAAACTTTTCCATTTCAGAACAGTAGATAACATCGCAATTTACACACAAGAAACATATTTTCTATACTCAAATTTCCATCGTAATCGGAGGGCTAGGTGCGGGGGACGGCGTCGTGAAAAGCGAACGATGCCAAAGGCTGAAGGTAATTGTCGCTCAGCAAATTGAAGAAGCTCAACCTATCTGGTCTCCCGCTAGCCTAGTGGGGGAGGCATGGCATACTTTTGACGTTAATGCAGTTGTACCGGGAGCAGCGAAGAGGCGTAGGGCTGAACCGGAGATGGACGAGATCGGGAAGCAATGTCAGACGGTCGAAAGCAAGTTTGTTCGTCAGCTGAGCGGCGCAAAGCTCACCAGCGAATGGCGGCACCTGAGTTAGAGGACCAGAAAAGGTAAAAAAGACACCGGCCTCTTCCGGGTACGAGATGGCCTGTTGGAGATGCATGTCAGCTTTATGTTTGTCAGTCCCCTTGGCCAAGTGAAAGCACTTGGGTATCGCAGCGACGGCGCACAATTCTCGGGATTCTCACATCGCTCAGCCGTTGTTGCCCACTTTGCGCCGATTTCCTCAATTCGTTCTTCACCCAACCCCGGCGGCGGACGGGCCTTTGCTTCTTCCCATGCTGCATCTGGCTATAGCCTATTCACAAGGTTAACATGAACCGTATACTTGGGTGGCCGGGACATGGAAGTTGGCAAGTCATCTTGCTTCATGATTAGATGACTACCTTTAGTCCATGGACATCGAGACTTTTTCACAATGTCTGAAATCCTCGGCCTTTGAATTCGAGTGCATCCTATCTCGCTTGATACTCTCCACCAGGAGGCATCCTTCAATAGCTCCGTGTCCGTTGGTGTGGGAAACGACGCAGACTCAGTCACAGCCCCCAAACTCTAATTCTCCGTCATCTCACCTCATCATCAACCCTGCAGGGTGCGTTGGAACTACCACAACTTACGTCCCATCTCTCATCTCACTCTCATCCTCTTCGGTCCCACGAGGCGGTGTCACCTATGGAAACTCTTTGAATCCTCCCGATGAGAAAGGGAATGCAACCCCATCTGCGTCTAGATGATGACAGAGCACCTCGTCCCACCTCATCAAATAAAGCCATTCGTGGTTGCGAGTGCGATCAAAGGCATCAGCATATGGCCGGGCCCAGCTGTCAGAACTTGAAGGGACCAACAAGGCTCCCGGGTTTCTCTCGAGGCATATCCCGGCCGCCACATGCAGCCATCACCAATCACGCACAGCAGTAACCCCCAATGTTGATCGGGAACGCCAGTCCTGCGCCATCACCTCGAGCTGAGCCAACTTGGCTGCAGTGGCCAGCCCCGAAGAAGCGACCGGGCAAGGTATTCGTAAAGTCAAGTGCAGCTCGACGCAGGTCGCATCGCCCCTCCCCTTGTTCGTTATTCGTACGTCCGGAGATGGAGAGCGGGAGGAGCCACATGCACCCATCACCTCCAGCAAGTGTTGGTAGCTGTGTTTCCCCAAGCCTTACGAGACAACATGCAAGCTGTCTTATCAGTTGTCTTTCTTTTATTGCTTTCCCTCAATTCCTATTCCCCCTGTCACTCTATTGTTCTTCAGAGATTTTGTTCTTTAGCAGCGGCGCCCTCCCTCCTCCTTGAATGTCGCTTGCCCAGAACACTTCGAATGGCAATCCACACAACTCAGCCATCCAACGCAACAAATTGTTGAGATTCAGAGTACCCAACTTCTGCGGTCTTTCAAATTGACCTCGTTGGAATTTCCAATCGTCTAATGTGCCTAAGACGACCACCCAATAGCCAAGGCCTTGTCCGACGCCGATTAACGTCACTATATGGCTGTTGCATCCCCTCAAGCCACCATCAACACCATCTTCTATCCCTGGGCCTCATCTGCCTGGGTTGACCAGCCATGATGGAGGGCAAACCCGGCGACGAAGGACTCGGCCTGCGAGAAAGCGCCCTTCAAGATCAAAATGATATTCAGATGACGCCGTCGGCTGAGTGGCATCCTAATCGCCAATTTGCTCGAAAGCCGATCAACGGGCCACAGACGCCGACAACGCCGGCACCCATCGGCAGCCCGTACGGGCCTTTCGGAAGAAGCCCGCCGACGCCTTCCGCCAAATCACCACAGCCATCCTTTTCCGAACGAGCTGCTGGCGCCGCAGCGTACTTCCCGGCACCGGCGAGCGGAAGCAGTGCGTCTTCCCAGCGACCGAGGCCGGCGCCATTGCAAATGGACGCGCACGAGTATTCGAACTATTCTGCCTCTTACTCCAGCCTGAGCACCCCTTATACCGGCGGACTTTCTACTGGAGGGCTTCCACCGAAACGACACAGAAGCGCTCGAGTCGATTCTCAGTCCTCGGCGACTGGTCTACTTTCACCGCCGTGGCATGGTCCTCCGCCTAACCGACCTCAATCGATGTACTATCCCCCGGAGCAAATCCGGCTTTTCAATAAGTACTGGCACCCGTCATGGAACATGTATTTTTTCCTCTTCGCCGGGATTGCATTTGCCCTCGGCCACCATTTCTTCTATGCTGGCCTTGACGGAACAGAGGCCAATGGCCAGATTCGTATGCTTCGCTACGGCGCCGCCTTGTCTTTCCTCAGCAAAGCAAGTCTTGGATCGGCTGTGATCCTAGCCTTCCGACAAAGAGTATGGATGACAGTCCGTCGAAAGATGCTCACCCTCGCTGCCGTGGATTCGCTCTTTGCCGCGGCCGAGGACATGACTGCCATCTTCAACATTGAAGTCTTCCGCCAAGCTAGGATCGCCATGATCTTGGCCATCTATGTGTGGTGTACCCCTCTCGTCGTGGTTCTCACCTCAGACACTCTGACAGCTCAACCTGCGACGACACGCCAAACCACGACGTGCCCATCCATCCGCACTCTCAACTTTGCACAGGAAGAAACCAACGATTTCCGTACAGGGACGAAGATCAACAATCTCTTTGAGCTTTCCACGTCTCTATGGAACACAACTACCTTGAATCAGTCCAGCGAAGATTTCTTTGACTATTGGATCGGAACGAGTTGGCAATTCGAGGAGATTTCTACTTCAGCCATTCTGGGCAAGAAGCCGCTCTCGCGGACGAATGCCAGCCTTGATGTTTGTGGCATGGGCTGGAACTGTTCATTCAGCATTCAGTTCAAGGGCCCCGGATACAAGTGCGAAGAGCTTGCCAGCGGCGTCGGGTCGACACCGAAGAAGCTCAACGGCGCCGAAGTGCCCTTCAACATGAGCATGCTTGCCCCAGTAGGCAATCATACATACATTGCTCACGCCACCGCTGGCGAGTACCAGAATCCTCAAATGAATGACACTGGCCCTGCAGGTGTCATCAACACGCCACCCCCATATCCACAAAACCTCGGCGCGCTCCGCGTGGAGCCGGTGCTCTGGTTCGGCATCGCTGAGGTCGACGAGCCATCCGATCCCCAGCCGATGAACCCTGCCTTGCCCGCATGGAAAACGGCCTACACCCCAAAGGTGTTTGGCTGCGAACATCGTGAGACGGAATACGAGGTCGACTTCAACTACACGGGTCTCACTCAAAAGACCACTGTCCGGAAGCGAACGTTCTTCGACCGCATTGTCGATACCCGCTACCTCCCCGGCGTCGACGCCCAAGACGGAACAGCGGACAACACTACAGGCACCCCGGAATCCAACTACATCTTCCCGCAAGACGTGGCGCGCTACCGTAGAACGATGGCATACCACTCCATCGGATACCAGTTCCGCCAATACATCAACGGGACAATCTTCCAACCCAACACCGACGCTAATACCAAAATTCTGCAAACGCGCATCCTCGACCAACACAACTACCTCGTCGTCAAGGACTTCATGTTCCAGGTCCAGAGCCTCTACGAAGACATCCTCATCTCCATGTTCTCCCAGCCACGCCTCCTCGCCGTCGTTTGGGCTAATGACACGAGCGAGAAGACGGGCACCCGCCTCGGCGACAATCATACTTACCCCTGCACCCGCGAGCGGACCGACCTCCGCTACAAGTACCACGCCCGAGACCTCTGGGCTGTCTACTCCGTCGCTATCCTCCTCGCCATCGTTGGCGTGGCCTTTGGTCTTGCCGCCGTCCGCGAAGAGGGCCTCGTCCGCAATACGCGCTTCAGCAGTATCGTCGCGGCGACCCGCGGCCCGGGCCTCGAGAAACTCCCCTGGGCGACGACGCCGAACAGCGATCATCGACCCGTTGCCGGCGCCAAGGTCGGCTACGGTCTCGTACCCAAGGATCCGCACGTGGGAGGCGTCGAGACGTACGGGTTTGGGCTGGAGGGAGACGTCAAGCAACCGCAGAGGGAGCGGGAGCAGCGCGACGACTCAGGGCGGACACCAACGAGATTGGGGAGCCCCTTCCAAAGGGGACCATTCAATCGGAGGTGGTCTAGATTGAGTGGCCAGCCATAGCATCTGATGCTTCTCTTCTATCGAGATATCCCAGCGGTACCGTAAGCGTAGTCCGTACTTTAGCGTTTGTTTTCGTTACTTGATGCTCCTCTTCTGCGGGAATTCACACAAGAGGACAAGAATGAATGTCTTTCTTTAGTCTTTGTAATGAGCGATGGTGGAGAGAACAATGTGCACAGAAAAGGGGGGACCAAGGCACAAGCCACAGAGTCCTTCACAGTTGTCGGCATTGAAAGAGCTCACAATCACAATATGCAAAGTGTCTACTGCGAGAAAAAGATGCGAACCACTGTGTGATGATTGATGTACCATGAACCGTTTCATTTCGTGCGGCTTTTGCCTGATATCTACATTATCCCATACAGTGAAGTGGTATATGCGCTCTGCGCGGCCCAGAAATCATGCAAACGCCCGCCTTTTTTGTTTTCAAGCCCCGCCTGTGGCCATCAAAAACGCCGAGAATGTGATGGTAGAAGAAGCCCATCCAACCCCGCCCTGCCAATGTCATTATGCCATCATGCGGTTTCCCCTTGGTGGATGCTGTTTTGCCCGTCGTAATATGCTTGTTCGTCAAAACTCCAATTGTCCTATCTTGATATTCCTTCGTCGTTATAAGTCTTCGGCCAGAAGAGCGCGGACTTCTGGCTCGTTAAGGAGCTTGCGTTCGCCAAGCTCGGAGAGGGGTTTGCCATCACGGACAGCGCCAAAGTCGAGAATCTGTTATGTGTTGGTCAGCAAATTGTCTGATGAAACTTCCGGATGTCAAACTCACCTCGACATAGGTCAAGCTGTCTCGCTGAACAGCTGCTACACAACGTCTCTGGTCGAACTTGACCTGCCAAACACCGCTCAGGTCGGTCAAGAGATCTTGAACACACTCGCCAGTGCGAATGTCCCACATTTTAACCGTCTTCTCACTTCCAGAAATGACCTTTCGGCCATCATGCTGGAAGCATGTGATCGCGCCCGTATGAGCTGTGAGTACATTCTTGCATTTGCCATTCTCTGGGTCCCAGATGCGTAGGGTGCTGTCGGCAGCAGCTGACACAAGTCTTTCGTCGCGCAAGTCGAGCAATCCGACGAGCAAGCTGTGGCCTTCTAGGGTGTGAAGACAAGCACCCGTGTTCAGGTCCCAAATCTTGACCAGAGAGTCCATGGACCCTGAGATACAACGGTTGCGTTCGTGATCGAGTACAACGCTGTAGACCTTCTGGGAGTGACCATGCAGAACATGCAGAGACTCGCCAGTGCTGATCCGCCAGACGCGGACAGTGCTGTCGTAGCTACCACTAACGAGGGTATCGCCATGTGCAGAAATAGCACGCACTGAATGTGTGTGTCCAGAGAGCGTTCGGATGAAGTAGGGGCAGTCAGCATCGTTGGCTGGAGGGCCCGTCTGGATGTACCTCCGAGAGCCGACCTCAGGCAGGCGCCAGACGCGAAGCTGACTGTCGCGGGATCCCGTGATGATGAGCGGCTTTGGCGGCATCATGATGGGCTTTCCATCGTGGCCCTTCCCGTTCTCGGTAGGCATGAGGATCTGCAGGCATCGAACGGTACTAGTGTGTCCATAGAAGACCTGTGTGCAGAGACCCTTCTCGATATCCCAGACACGGACGGATCGATCGGTAGATCCAGAGACAAGCATGTTGCCTTCGTATTGTAGGGCCCAGACACCGCCTTCGTGGCCTTCGAGTTTCTTCCGCAGCTTTCCGGTGTTGGTATCATAGACATGGATCAAGGTATCGTCGCTACCGGTGATGATTTTGTCTTCGTCGAACTGCAGGCATGTTATGACATGGCGGGGGTGGGCGGCAAAAGCAACATGTCCAGGCTTGACCTTGCCACTCGTCCAGCTTTGCCGAATCATGTAGTGGCGTCTGTAAAGGGACTTGAATAGGTGCAACTTTTGAAGTCCAGGGATGCTGGTCTTTGGATTGGGCACAGCAGCAGCGGCCGCGTTAGCTGCTGAAAGAGGTCCCTCGGACTTGTGTTGCTTCACCTCGGACTGTATCGCATCCAGCCGGGCTACATCCTGGCCGCTAGCTCTGCGCTTCGATCTATCGGCGCTGGATAAGTTGAGAGCCCTCTTGCGCTTGGAACTGCGAAGCCTGCTTGTCGAATCGGCCTTGACAACGGATTTGGTGAGTTCGTTGTCGGCCGAGTCCAGTCTGCTCAGAGGTCGCAAGTCAACCTCGGCCCCAGTGACTCCAACAGGATCTTGCCAACCCCAGCCCTGGATAATGGCCTTGTCGAGTTCGCCGGGGGGCAGTGTGAAACCATCGCGATCGAACAACTCCTTCCACCCAGTTTCGTTCGTGTCCACGATATTTCGCCAATGCTTGGAGACCTGCGCAGCTCGACACAAGTCGCGGTGATCGAGGAACGACAAGACGTGGAAGCTCAATTCGAGAGGAAGCTGTTTGAAGAAATCGCACTTCAGAGCAGGGGTGACGACATCGGCTACAAGACGAAGTGTTTTTCTCGGGCATCGGCGGAGAAGATTGTACATCAAGAAGCTCTTCATCTCATTGGGCATGGCGTCGAATCTTTCCATCATGTTACGGGTGTCAAGCATGGCGGTGTGGGCGTCGAGGTCGTCCGCTTGGAAGGAGCTGTCATCCACAACGATAGACATGTCGGAGGCGTAACCGCCCTCCTCGGTTGTCTGTGATTCATGCAACCAGGCCTGGTCGCGGAAGCTGACATTTCGTCGGGCAACAGCACTGCTCTGGGGTGACTCTTCATCTTCGTCATCGGAGTCTCTCGAATTCAGTTGAGCGGCTGCCAGCGTAGGCGAAAGTCTCGGACTAGGTAGGCTCGCATCCTGTGCAGCCACGGCGTCGATGGAGGGTCTGTGGCCAACGGCTCTGAGAGATTGTTGGGGCGACTCATCGGTGTCAACAAACGGCTCGGGGTCAGCGTCGGTGATGGGCGGAGTGGCAACGTTGCTGCTGAAGACAGTGAGTGCATCGCTTCCGATGGGACTGGCCGCTTCCTGCAAGTTTGTTTGACTCGGTCCCGACTCTGGAGGAGTGTGACTGGAGGGGTGAGCGTGAAGGGATCGGGGTCGCGTCACACGCTCCGAGCTTGCACCAGCGACTTCGGAGGTATCTGGAGTGGCCAAGTAGCCGGATGGTCTGCCCCTCGTGAGTTGGCGTCGAAGGCGTTGCGAGGCATCCTCGGGTATGGAGAGTCCAGTCGGTCTGGGGTTCCTGGAGGGTCTAGAAGGCAAGACGGGTGACGCGTTGTAGGACGGCGAGGCTTCGCGGGGATTCGACCGACGAGACCTTCTTTGGTTGGCATCTGAGGGCGACTTTGATGTGCGTCTTGGAGACTCTTGACTCGACTCGTCGTCTTTCAGGAGGCCTGTGGGCTGCCTTTCGGCTGCCATCGGTGCTTTGCGCTGCTAGGGTAGACAATGTCAGCAAATGCGACGACGAGGAAAAGAGGAGAGAAAGAAAGAAAAAGGTGCACGAGGTAGGAAGGCGTGAGAAGGCTTACTGTTTTGGCAACAAAAGGGTTGTCGACTGTGCCATCGGAAGAGGAGCCAGAAACGCTGAAAGAGAAGTTGGCAAGTTCGGGGGGTAGAGGCTTCGAAGCGAGAGGATACTCCTTGGAGTCGAGTTCGTGGAGAGGACGAACTTCGCGCAGGTAGACGGGTGGAAAGGTGCGCTTGGTGGTGGTGGTAGTGGTTGTAGTAGTGGTTTCTATGCACTCGGAAACGGCTAACTGGAGGCTTGTCGAGTCGGATCCGTGAATGGAATTATTGCCTTCGTCGACAGAGAAGGAGACGGTCTGGCTAGAGCGAGGCCGCCTCACCTCCGTGGTGTTGATCTGAGGACCGGGCGAGGGCGTCATATTGCCTCTCGCGTGGTATGCGGTCTGATTCGAATTCTCGACTTCTGCGAAGTGCGATAAGGAGCGGGGGGACGTTGTTGTGAGTGTGTCGGAAAAGAGAGGGGAGATGTCGAAGAGGAGAGGAAATGTAAGGTTTGGGATCGGAATCGAGTGTGAGTGAGGGTTGGGGATTTCAAAGGTGGCGGGCGGGATTACAGTCGCAGGTCGCAGGTTGCAGGCACGGCTTACGGGTGCGGGTACTGTGGATGTGGAGGTGGAGTTTTTTTGGCGGCAGCACCGTGGACAACCAAGGCGGGAGGGGAGGGTGAACCGCGAGGGTGTGAGGGCGGGCAGGAGCCTTAGGAACTTTAGGTATGTACGGATAGGGTACCTAAGGTAGCGGGCCACGGCGGAAAGAGCGACTCGTTGGTGATGCGGCGCGGTCCTTCTCGGTTTTGGTGGGCAATGAAGGTAAAGTACCTTAGTACGGCGAAGGAGAAACAGCACGGGGAGGTTCGTTCCAGGTTTTCACTGCCTGCCCCCAGGTGGATTGGCACCCCTGAGGAAGGAAAAAGGTACCGAACGGGAGGTACTTGTAGATTCGCATACAAAGCACCCGATAATAAGGTACCACTCTCCGTAACTGCTCAAAGTACCTACCTAACCTTGGGAGGCCTTGAGCAAGGCAGTACCTAATTCGTGGGTGCACGGCACAGCAGAAGCCCACGGCCCACACCGCAACGGGTCGGAATGGAAGCGCAGAAGCAATGCCGCAGTGGAAGGAAAGACGGGGCGATCGACACAAGGCAACCCGAAAAGCAGGCGTCGGTCAATAACGCGGTGAGACGACAGTCGGCGGCCGGAGGTCAGAGAAGCTAGGTACTAAGGCAATGTATCGAGGAAAGACACTCCCGCAGCAAAGTTACCTCGGGAGCGGTAAATGGTGACAGGCAGAAATGAAGAAGGGGGAGGTTTTTTCTCTTCTAATTGTTCGCCAAAGAAAATGCCGGGCAGGGAAGAATGTCGAGTGCCAAAGACGCACCTTAACCTGGAAGGAGCTTGGTAAGGTAGAGAATGGAAGGTTTCCAAGCTGCGGGGAATGGAGTTGGCTTCCAGCAATGAGATGGCGAAAGCGGCGCGGGAAAACAAGAGAGAAGAAGGCGTCCTCACATTTCTTACTTTCTCGTTTGGATCGGGCTTGGTTGGGTCCAGGCTTGTTTGCGTCTTTGTCGTAATTCGAGATAGATGCTATCGAAGCACCCCCTCCTCTCTCCTTTGAGACTTGAGCGTAACGCTGGGTGGGTGGGTGACAGAGTATCGACGCAATGAAGCCATAAAACAAGGGTCCAATGTTGGGAATCTCGACTGAACGAGAACAGACTCGATTGATTCACTATCTGGCAGGCTAGGTACCCAGGCGCCGTACGGATCTCGAGTCTCGACTCTTGAGCATGGAAAGTGGATCAGGCAGGCGGACAACGCTCAAGCGACAAGATGAGATGAGACGAGATGGCGGAATGACAGCGAGGAAAAATAAAATAAAAACAGAGTCTTCTCTTCCGTTGCTGGTCTCCATTGTGGCCCGCTCGCCGCCCGCATCAAAGTAAGGTAAGGTACCTTACCTCAGCAAGAGCCTAAGAGGTATCTCGAGGTGGACAGTTGGCGAAAAAGGTACTTACTTCGGTCGCTCCTTGCTTCCAGGCTTGCCAGGCTCCTTCCTTAGTGGCCTCCACTCACTCAGGACGACCAGCGTCACTGGGCCACTTGGCCGGTTTGTTGGTTCGGGAGCGGCTACAGCGAGCAACCCAGGGTTTCATACCTGCCTGACCTTGTCCAGCCAATATCATCAGCCAACAGTGAAAAAGGGGCATGTTCTGTCTTTGACATTGCTTCACTGTCTCTACTTTGCTTGTTTCTTCGAGGTTATATTAGTCTCAAATGTCTAAATTACCAACCCGGGACTCCTTCCGTCTATCATTGAGTGTTGCACAGCAGACGTCCGCGCCTACGGAGTACTCCGTATCTGCCCCGTGGCAAAGTGGAGAAGCAACACGTGCGCTCCAGGTCAGGTCAAAGTAGGTCATGAAAAGAGGGATTCTAGAGCCCGTGCTCTCTTCCCAGATTCACTCGGCCGGTGTACCTCAGCAACGGAGGCAAGCGGACCTAAGGTACCTTATCTTAGGTAGCTGCCTTGTGCCTTGCTGCCTCGGTCACCTTCCTCTGAGCCTTTCAAGGTGTGCCTCTCGAGTAACGACTTGAGTGAGTGGCCGCAATCATTGGTGGAGCCCTTCTGATTCCATCCAGCGGGGCTCCCTTGCCCCTGATAGTTATAGAGGTATCCCACTAGGTGTTTCAAGCGTATAAGGTACTTGGCATCGCAACAGACGTTTGTCATCCATCTCACCTTACCTACCTTGGGTACGCATCTACGAATCGATGGTAATTTTTTGAAAGGCATTGATGTAAGGTAGACAGATATTGCTAGCAGCCTCGTTGCTCTTGTTGGTCTTGACTCTTGACTGCTGCTGCGCCCATGGCTTGTCTACCGGTGTTGATGCGCTTACCTGTGCAGCTGCCGCCTTTGTCTCTGTCTATTCTCGGACAGGTCTCTCACCTCAGGTTCCTTGTTTGTACGCCATCGGCAAAATGGCTGGAATTCCGCTGTCTTGACCTTCGATTCCTTTTGCCGCCTTTGCGACGGGGTCAGCCAGCAAGAGACCTCCGGACATACAATGATCAATCTTCATTCCAACAAACACAAGTCCAAGACCCTCTCCCGCCGTCTGTCGTCAGTCACCATGGATTGTTCCCCTTGTTATGACCGTCGCCGGCCGAACACTCAAGACCATGTCAAACCCAACCCCTCGGTCCGCTGGCGGCTGGCCCTGGTTCCCCTTCTCTTCCCTGCACTCCATGGCCCCCGGTCACATTTTCGCAGATGCCAGTCGCGGTCACGGGTCCAGGTTCCCCAGTGACATTCACACTGGGCTTGTCCAATTCTCGCGTCGCTTTTGGGCATGCTGCCACCACGACGCAGGGCTGCACCTTCGCCTACCGTACCCAAAGTTCTAAACTGCTTCGCCTGCCCATCATCCGCTGATCTCACGCCAAGGGGGCCATGAAAAGGCCGGTCGCGTCTACCTAATTAGTATTCACACGCACTCTCTGGTGCCACAGACTCTACTTTCGGATACAGATCCCCGCGAACGCGTTATCCGTCACCCGTGAAGCAGTGTCTCGTCTCATACCGCCCTCCCACACCACGATTCTGTTTCGAGAATGCAATTGTTGGACCCCCAACCCCGAAAAGTGCTTTCAGCGCGCAGCACTCTCACCAGAGTCACCACCCTACAGGCGGTCTTTTTTTTTTTGTTCCCTCTCAATCAAGGGACCACCGCCCAAGACATTCCGTTGCAAAGCCGCCAACACACACGCCTCGGGAACGGAGAGACGCCAGCAACAAGCCACTTACGAACCAACAGTGCCATTGTCTGAGCCATGTCTGCCAACCATGGACGAATTATCCAGCAAACACCACACCCGTACGCAAGGCTCGTTGGCTCGTCCCCAGCCCTGAGAGCCGCCGCACAGATGCGTCTTCTGCACTGCGAGGCATTGGACGACATCACACCAACTGGCGTTTAAAGAGACCAGCAACCATGGTGAGCTGCGGCCTGCATCAAACTGCTGGCCTCATCCGTCTGCTTCCGTCTTGAATATGCACCGATAAAGTCAAATGCCCTTCCCCGCGCATCCTTCTCGCATAGAGTGAATGCTACACCTCACCTTATGCGTGCGTGCGCCCAGGGAGGCAGAAGCATCGCAGGTAACATTGCTTTTCAATGTGAAGGAATTAATTATGGAACATGTCGATGAAGTCGTTTTGGCGGACTATGGGTTCCACTACGTGACATCAAGAGCCCCTTCAGCGTCACGGCGCTCAACTATATTGTCAGCATTCGTATCAGTCTTCGGCCCCCACACACGTTACACACACTCATCACACGTATCTCTCGGCTAGTATCTTGAGCCAAAGGACAATAAACGGTCCCCGAAGCATTTCACAATTCGGCAGCAAGGCCAATACTCGTCTCTTCGGAGCCTCAGTGAACCATGCTCCTTTACGGACACAGGCTCCCTCTCGTAGGCCTCTCCGCTCTCGCCGAACCAAGGCCCTTTCCCTCCTGTTTGCCGCCGTCTGCCCCGATCCGGCCTAGCGCTCTCTCGCGTCCCCCGGTCTAAGGAGCACGCTCAGAGGACCTTGGAATGTGAAGAATGCAACCACTTTGCAGCTTGGGCATCTTCTGGGCCGCTGGGCGATGATGGAGTACCGTGCTACAGAGTTCCGGAATCGCAAAAAGGTCGGTGGGAGCCTCGGTGACGAGCCAGTGACGGGCTCCGCATCCCTCAGTCTGGCTCCATCTTCGTTCCCAGGCCTCGGGTTGCCTCTCCAGGAATTCACTAGCCCATTGGCCCGCTGGCTCTGTCCAGACTCCAGGCCAACCCTCCAGACTCTGGTCCTAGACCTTGAACATGGGATCAATCGCATGACAAGATAATGAAGCACTGGCCGGTATAAGCGTGGCTACAGCCAGTCCATCCTCCTCTGCCAGAGCGTATGGGCCTAGAACTTCGTCCTCTCACATGAGAGATTTCTTAATTTTTGAAATAATCGTTTGATTGTCATTGCCATGATTCGTAAGCCACCCTGAAGACCGAAGTTGTTTCATGTCCAGCACTGAGTAGGGCTTTTTGGGGACATTACACTGCTCGCTCTCATGCTCATAATTCGTCCAGATCCATCCATATCCTATTATTGATGCAATCTTGTTTTCCAAAATGCCTGATAAATGCTTGAAATGATCGTCGTCCTCTCCTCGTCATATCCTTCAACTATGAGATATATACTGGTAACCGGCTGCCCAATAGTTCGCTCTTCGATACCTGGACATCTTTCTTGTGGAAATCGTGTAGCATGAGCCAACAAATCATCCGGAAAACAAGCGTGCACCAGATATCCTCATGGGTGACGTGCTCCTCGCCCAACTCGTGCAGTAGTATTGGTTCTTCATCGTCTATTGTCTCGACAGTCCGGGTACTGAAGTTGGTTTGGTTCCGTTTTTTTAGGCCTCCGAAACCAACAGTAGGCTGTTCACGCCTATCTGATGATTCTCGAGACACCTCGATGACCTTTCTCCGCACCAAGCGGAAATAAACCTCCATGAGTTTCTCTTGCTTGAGTTCTGGTGGTGCGGCATCGATATCCTCAAATCGAAGCTGGCTTCTCACTCTGTTCTCCATTGTGGCGGCGTTACCAGTAGCTTTCGGGGTCGTCTTTTCCGGCTTCTCGTTGAAACCTCCTAGGACTTCTTGAATGTGACTGCGTAACACATCTTGAACCATCTCACGTCGTGCGCTCTCCACTGCCCCTTCAGGGTTCCCCTCGAAAACTGAGGGCTTCGCGGTCATCATCGAGTCGACACGAGGAGGCGCTGTTGGCCGAGATACCTTCGCCCTTGCCGTCAGAATCTCATCGGTGTCGTCAAGAGCCTCGTGCAGAGCATCCATGAGGGGCAGGCTCAACCAGTTGCCAGGGGCGGCAGTGTGTGTCTTGATCAGCCCATTGATCTTTCGAATGTTCCTCCGAATGGCTCTGCCGACGAGGCTAGGAGTTGGCTGATCCGACTTGAGTTTGTTCATCTGCATGGTGTACGCTTCCAGCAGTTTAGTCAAGGAGAAGTTTTTCGTATCCCAACGATAGTGGGTAGGATTGGGAAGTAAACGGAAAGCGCTTTTCTCGATGTGGAGTGTACGCCCCAGCATGCCTACAATCTCGAAAGCAACTGCAAAGGAAATTTTAGCACTGGGAAACGGTGGGAACAGTACGGCCTCAGCTTACCAGGAAACAAATGGCCAACCCTGGCCGTCGACGTAGTGGAGAAGTAGTTGACGGTGTTGGTATTACAGCCGATCAAAACCAGCGTTTCGGCGATTTCATGGTTACTGGCAAAGTTTAGGGTCGACAAATCGCGGGGCTCATCGTTGGGAAACTTCAAACGTCGATTGTCCGACGTTGCCCGGTAAATAGTTGGGAGAAAGCCGAAGCAAAGCTCCTTGGTCTCGTCCACAGGAATGACACGGTTGTTCTCAAATCGACTGCGTCCATAAACCTGGAATGTGAACATGATCCCAAGATCACTAACCTTCTCCCCAGTGATGGTGTAGCCATTGCCTTCTGCACGGTATCTATCATTGGTCCTATTGAACTCGACCCAGTAAACGCCGAGCATGGCTAGCATTTCGACCATATGGCACCACGTCGTTGTGGCGTATGGCTTCTTGACGTTGGTCGGCATCGTATCCCAGCTCCTACGCTTCTTCTGGATGGCGACCGTCAGGGTATACTTGTCACTGACTTCTTTGAGGACGCTGGTGACGTTCTCCTGGCTCTCGAGCTGGTCAGATCCTTTGGGTGGCTTTTGGTAGACTTTTTCGGTATATTGTCTTTCTTGCCATTCCCTGGACTCGTGTTCCATTTTTTGCAAGGCAGAGAGCAGCGCCACCCACGAAGCTCGCTCATTGTCAGCCGTGTGGACTGACTGTTTCGCTAGCTCCTTGTCGGAAACATCCTTTTGATCTTGAAGTTCTGACCGGCTGTCCAGCAAGCTCTTTTCCGAGCCGTCGATGAATATTATGGGCTCGTCCTTGACGGGGCCCTTCTTATTAGTTGGAGGGCATAGGAAGATAACGGGAGCTTCGAAAAGGACCTCGAATCGGAACTCGGTGAATTTTATTTTGCGTTGCTTGGATTCAGACCATTTCCCTATCACCTTGCTGCCACAACTTGAATAGCCAGCAGCGGATGCGAAATATTGCTGTGCGACCTGCAGGAGGGATGCAAGCAAGGCGACAATGGAGATGACGAGAGCGACAATGGCAACAAACAATTCCTTGTCATCGTCGTTGATATTGTCGTTAATTTGCTGAAGAGTCTGGTTGAATTGTGCTTCGCTCATGCCCTCCATGGCCATTATTCCGGTCCAATGGTTTCGCTATGGGCTTCTGTTTGCCGTTGATTACCGAGCCTTGCGGGTTGGCTATTCGGAGCTGCACAGCTTAGGGTGCTCGGGGTTTTGTGCTCTCGGTTATGGGTGGTATCGGAGTGCTCAAGAGCGGTCTATGTCGGTGATGGGGGCAGGTTTGGTCAGAATGGAGGAAGCCATGGGTGGCGTGAGGCAACCCGAGTTTGTAGCAGACAAGCGGGCTCAGCGGAGAGGGAGAAACGCGGCAGAAGGGAGCCGTGACGTGTGTCGAATCGAAGTCGAAAAAGAATCTCGACGAGACAGACGAGGCTGCACGTTGAGCTAGCGCGCGAAGGCGGCACAGCCGCGACCTGGAAACGGGAGAAGAGTCCGGGTGGGATGCCATGGGGTTGAGAAGCGAATGCTCGCCCCAGTAGCAGCTTCAGCTCGTCTCGCCAGCCATCTCCAATCATGGAATGGTTTGTTGCCTGCCTGCTTATACCGGCCCCATTGCCAACCCAACCCCTCCCCTGTGTCAGCATGACCCCCATGTCTTGCCCAATAGCCCTAGCAGTCGCTAGCTCGTGGCTTATATTGCGCTACTTTGCTGTGCAACAGGCAGCGGGATTCTGGGGAAGGGGACAGTGGTGGCTCCGCTGTTGTTGGTGGCGATGCAGATGTAAGGCAAGGCGATGCGATGTATGTTGACGTGGAAGATGGGCGACGTTGTGGGAGGGGGAAATCATCGACTGATGAAGCTTGAAGGTCGTCCATTTTAGGGGCAGTGCAGTGCGGTGCAGTGCAGACGTTTAAGAAGAGTGCGAACAGCGTGGCTAAGCTCGTGTCTTGCGCCTTCCTTCCATTACTGGGGCTAGGAGCGGGCCGTCGTTCGAACCACAGGTCGGTGCAAATGCAAGGAAAGAGCACAGCACCTCAACCTGCCCCGGGATAAGAAAATAGGGGAGGCACGAAAATGACGAATCCTGCGCCGTTTCCAGTGCTTGTTTTCCGTCCCTCTTCCCCGCCAATGCCAGTACCATGAGTACCACAGTCGAGTCTGATCACAGTCAATGAAATCTTCCATCTGATCCTCTTAACAGCCCGTGGTCCAAACTCATCCTGACCTAAGGTCACTCCGTACTTAGGTGCCTTGCTCTTAGTGATAAGCGATAAGGTAGTGGGGGTAGTGGAGCACCATCGAGTGCCTCCAGTAACAGATGACAAGCAGCCGTGTTTCAATGCTCACAAACGTGAACCATTCGACTCACACGCATTCTTGACCGTTCCTGCGGCAGGCCGACGGGTCTTACTCTTTCTCTCATATTAGTTGGTCGACATTGGTGTGCTACAGACTACATCATGCGAAATTTGGTTGGCATGAAAAGTATTGCTGGCGGTGACCTGATGCTGAGACACGATGCCCAACTTGCCTAAGAAGATGACACAGATCCGAGGTACACTGGGGACCGCAAATAAGTGAAGAGGGGTTTTCATAGAATTATCGCCCATGATGAAAAGGCCCTAGGTCCTTGTCCTCTAGATATCTTCTTGTTCTTTCTTTCCACATTAAGTCCCGGGACTCCCGTGTGAGCATGGAAGCCAAGGTTTACACAAGGATTTGGGTTACCTTAGCCGGTGAAGGATCAGCCAGCGATTGGAGGGATCGCACTTTCTGGCGTTTCTGTATATTGCGATTGATCTTTGGTGTCAGACTAGTCTATGGCTTTAAAACGAGCGATGATCCTTCGAAAATACAAGAAAGAAACCCTCATCCGACCTCGCCTCTAAAGTACTACCTAGAGCAGATAGTCTGAATGAGATTTCTTGTTCGTCAGTACAGTCCAGGTCGTGTTCCGAATCGTTCTAGAACGCTTCACTTTGTCAGGAGACCATGTCCTGGCTATTTTCTCGTTCTTATCCGGAGCGCAAAGCGGTTGACGTCGACGGGAAAACCTTTGACTATGTCATCGTAGGCGGTAGGTGTCGTTGTTCACGAGGAAGCCAAGTTCCCCAAAGCTGACATCACGCAGGCGGTACAGCAGCATGTGCCCTCGCCTCCCGACTTAGCGAAGACCCGAGCACCAGCGTCCTCGTTATTTGCAAAGGCAAGGTCAAGGACAATTGGCTTGACCGTATTCCTATCGTTGGGAATGCGAGCGACGGCAAGGGTCCTCAGATTGAGACATTCTGGTCTGAGCCCGACGAGCGATGGACTGGGTGCAAGACGCGGACTTTCAATACTCAAGCACTCGGTGGCGCCACCAGAGTCAACGGGCTGATGCTCACGCGCGGCGCGCCGGGTAACTACAACCAGTGGGCTGCGCTCGGTAATGATGAATGGAGCTGGGAAAAGTGCGAGCCATACTTCAAGAAAATTGAGAACGCTGCTTGCCATCCCAATGCTCCCTACCGCGGCCATGAAGGTAATCAGCGTGATACAATTCGCCGTCTTAAGATTGTACATGTACTCACTCTGGATAGGTCCACTCTACCTTCGACAGAATCCCTTGAACTTCCCGATAGACCAATAGTATGTTGTAATGACCATTTCCCCTAAGCCCTTGCTGACTTGTGCCTCTGACAGCATCCAAAAAGCCGCAGGCGACATGAATCTTCCTGTCGAGAATGACGGAAATGACCCGAATGCCCCAGCCATGGGGCTCTTCACGACCGACATCATGATAGACAAGTTTGGCTATCGTCATTCTTCATTGGCAGCTTACCTTCCCAAGTCGACTGTTGATGAGCGAGAGGACAGACTCACACTCTGCACTGGTGTTGTGGCCACAAAGCTTCAGACGAGTGACGATAGGACAGAAGTGACGGGTGTTTACATTTTGGATCATCTTGACAAGAGCCCTGCTAGGCAATGCTTCGTAAGGGCCAAAAGAGAGGTCATCATTTGCTGTGGAACTCACTTCTCACCGCAGCTTCTGATGTTGAGGTATCGTTTCTCCGAGGCCCCTCCAACACGTTCGATTGTCGCTGACTCTACGCAGCGGTATAGGACCGAAGGAACATCTTCAAAAACACAACATCCCACTTATACGAGATATGCCAGGAGTCGGTGCTGATCTCCAAGATCACATAACTTTCGGCATAGCCTTCCGCACCCGTCTCATCGACTCGTATCTCCGGTTGTTCAGTCCCCTTATTGGAATTTGGCACTTCATCCTCTTCCTCCTCTTCAAAACCGGCTTATTGGCGACTTCTGGGACCAGATTGTGTGCTTGGTTCCACACAAGCACCATTGACGAGACCACAATGACCGTGAGACACCACGGAAATGACATCGATGAGAAACACGACAACACGGATGCGTTAAATCCCGAGAACGTACCTGATATCGAGCTCCTATTCACCAATGCTTCGTACGACTATGAGAAGGGCAAGGGGTTCTGCGCATTCCAGACAACATTAGTACAGCCATTCTCTAGGGGCAGAATTGAGCTCGCCTCTTCAGATCCTCTGGCACATCCCAAAGTGTTCCATCACTACATCACAGACCCCCGCGACTGGGCGGCAGCGCGCAAGGCCGCTCGTGTCTCGATGAACTTTGTAGAGCGCTTCCGTCAGACAGAGTACCCCTTTAACGCTACCTGGCATCTCGCCCCCGGAGTCAAGGCCGGTACGGTCGAAGGTGGGTGGCGGGATGTGACGGACGAACAGATCGATGCCTACATCAGGGAGCGTTTGGTCAACATCTACCACGCCACTTCAACATGCCGCATGGGTAACGTTGAAGATGATGGTGTAGTCGGCCAGGATTTGAAGGTCCATGGGTTCCGAAACTTGCGGGTTGCTGATGCAAGTGTTTTCCCAAAGGTGACGAGTGCTCACACGGTAGCACCAACTTACATGGTGGCAGAGCGATGTGCCGACTTTATCAAGCGAGATTGGGCCGAGAGAGCTTGATACCGTCGTTGACTAAGAGCTTAAGAGCATTCAGAAGATCGAGACATCTGGTTCACGAGTATTGTCAACCAGGCGTGGAACGAGGTGATGTAGCGCAATAATCAACTGGTATTCTTAAAACTGCCCACCGTTCTAGTATCAGCTGCGGCGCCCATTATTCATAACTTGGCTTCTCCCCCACGGTTATCCTTTAGTCACAAAAGGTGCTCATCGAACCAAGCGACGGCTTGGTAGAAGGCCTGCTCCTTGGCGTACTTTTGAACCTTCTTGCTCAAGTCGCAGCGAACAGCAAAGCCGTGCTCGACGCCAGAGTACAAGTTGATCTGGTATGCCAGGCCCGTCTTTTGCAGAATCTCCTCGGACTTGTGACGCTTCTCGGCGGGGAAGATGCTGTCGGTTTCGGCGGCGGCAATGGAGAAGGGGCCTGTGATGGCGGCAAGCTCGTCCTCGTCGACAAAGCTGGGGTGGGCTACGAAGCCGACCTTGATGCCGTCCTTGTAGTGGCGGACAACGTACTGCCGAGTGATTATGTCAGAAACCGGCACCCGTGGAAGTCGTAGAGGAGGGCAGAGGGAGAAAGCGTACCTTGGCGCCAAAGCAGTAGCCGAGACCACCAATGTTGGTGAGACCGAGCTCGGTCTGCATGTACTTGAGAGAATCGACAATGATGGGGTCGATGGCCTCCTTGTTATGGGGGTTCTTGCCATCGCTGCCCTCGGCGATCCACTTCATAATGTCAAAGCCAGCAGGCATGGGGACAGAAAGCTGGTCCTTGTTGAAGAGGTCAACGATCAAGGTGGTGTAGCCATTGGCAGCGAACTGGTCGGCGAGCAGCTGGGAGTTGCTCCAGATGCCAAAGACGTCGGCAACGTAGAGAAGGCCGGTGTTCTTGTGTGCCTTGTCGGCGGGAGCCTCGGCGAGGTAGCCCTCATACTTGCCGGCGACGGTGATCTTCTTGCCCTGAGGGGTGCCTCTATGTTGTTCGGAACTCGATTAGCGAAAAGTCTTGTGTATGAGTAATCGAGAGATTGGCGTATCACATCAGCCGACAGACATGCCATAAGGCTGATGTTTGGGACTTTGGAACGGTATCTCGGTGGCTGGTACAGGCAGGATTCACTCAATCAAGCTTTGGGAGAGTGGGGGGAGGGGGAGAGTGTGGCGGGGTAGCTCTTTATGTACGCAGTGGCAGTGTGTCGCTCAAAGGGTCTTGGGGGTGTCTTACTCGTGCTTGACACCGACGGTGCAGCATTGTCCGGGAGGGTTGGATGCCATTTTGACTGTTGATGACTTTTTTATTGAGAATAAGATAGTTGTAAGAAAACGGTATCACAGAGGACGGGAGGAACGGAAAGCAGGGTCGGACGAAGAGTAGGGCCCCATCGACCTTAAAGAGTCTGAAGCTCAAGCAGGACGTGGGAGGGGCGTCATTGACGTTGGAGGGGCCCACGGATGTTCAGCGCCGAGGGGGGGGGGGGGTTGGACAAGTTCCATTGGGCCCGTTGACGTGAGGAATTACCAAGCACCCAAGCAACTGGATCTCCAAAACGGAGACTACTCGCCAAGGCCGGCCCTATATTCGTACCTCTTTTCCTGACTTTGGGTGGGCCGTGATCCGTTCCGATCCATCAAAAGGATGATTCGACTGGTAACTCGGACGCTGTGCCCCCCCTCTCGATGAGACAAAATGGCACCCTGATGAAAACACAAACTCTTTCGGGCACCGGTGCCGGTCTCTCTCAGCCCCCACTTCGCCGAGCTGCCGTGTCTCGGTCTTTAGCTGGACATAAACCGAATGCCCTCTCGTCGTGCTCCTAGTCTTGGTAGTCCTCGAGGTTTAGAATCCAAGGAGTCGAGCGGTGCGGTTCCGAAGCGGCAATCTGAGCGGCGGCAGTAGCGGAAATAAGGTGGTGGAACGCCCTTGGTACCTTTGACTTGGTCTTTTTTTCTTACCTACCTTCTATTTCCAAAGATGCCCGCTCCCAATTTACCTCACCGAATCATACACTGCTACCATGGACACAGGACAGTCCCGGTAAATGGTCTCGGCGCAAAGTGGTTTGGACCCGACGGGTGCGGGTGGTGTGTGCGATGGTCGGGAAATCGCCCTTGTCTTTCTCAAGGTGATTTGCCGACTCGGTGTGCGGCCCGACACTTGGTATCTGGAGCTGCCGGGGGTAAACCCGAATATCGCAACCTACCTTGCCTCAGGACCTTATACAGCACTTACCTTGGCTCTTTGAGAAACATGACAACGAATTGTCACAGGAATAGCCCCTTAAATTGCTAGGAGTTCCAGCAAGACACATCATGTTCTTGTCGTGAAAAGCGTCCCTTCTGCGATGAACCGATGTGAAAATATATGTATATATATATGTTACTGAAGACACACAATATCTGCGATTTCTTAGGCATTGGGGGATCTTGGGTCAGTGGAAGATCGTCTCGGGAGCATTTCATGGCTTTTCATATATAAGGTATTCAGGTAACTTGACAGAGAGTCCGAGTGATAACAAACATGGAGACTTGTTTTTTGGAGGAACTTGCCCGGAGAATGATGCTAATTCTTCGGTGAACACGCCCCACCACTGACAGCTTAGTCACACCTCCCACTCCAAGAGTTCACCACAGATCGGCAGCGAGCGCACGTCCCATCCCAGTACGTCACTCTGAGTCCCCTGGACCACTGCGTCCAGAGACCCAATTTAGCGTCCCCACAGCGGTCTCATTGTCTTCTGCCGTGCTGTGCCGCCAGGTTTCCCTGTCCGGTCACCAATCCAGCCGTTCCTGGAGATCGCCCGCTCGGCAACATTCCCCCACGCGACCTGAAGAACTGCAGACTGCAGAGCTAATTGCTTGAACCACTCACTACGCCAGATGCTATCGCAAAACTTGCCCAGAAAATCCTGGCGCATTTCGTTTCGTTCCATTCTCCAATCTGAAGAGTCCTCTGCGTTGCACGATACCAATCACAGCCTCCATATCTGTGTGCGAATGGCGGCGATACTTTCTACCCAACAAAGACAGTGAAGGGCTTGGGAATGGCGGCGAGCGAACACCACCGTGATCGAGGGGCCGACGATGACAACCATGACGAGACTTCTGCACACCCCGTTGTCTTGCCCGTAGAGCCGGTCGAGGCATTCCCGCCTATGCCTACTTTCGCTCCCGAAAATGCGGCACACGACGAGGGCATTCTGAGTGCCAAGAACGATATCAAAGTGTCGCACATACCTCTCCCTCCCTTACCAAACGTGTCTGCGAGCGCACCCCCTACCTCGACCCTCCCTACCATTCCCGGTGGCCACTCCGATGAAGAGCAGTCTTCCGATGCCTCATCCACGCATAGCAAGCCCGAGAAGCAAGATTCGTCCAACTCTTCGTCCACGTCCGAGCCTGCGACCGCTGCCGAGAAGAAGGAAACTGAAAATAAAGACGACGTGGCACCAAAGTCAAGGGCCAGGGCCGGATCGAGCTCCGCATCCATGAAGAAGAATCAAAGCCACGATAACGTTAGGAGATTATCTGTCGCAGGGATACAACAACTCACCGCCCCCGAAGCTCTCCCTGTCGCAGTGGTTCCCGACCAAGCCCCTGGCGGCCAAGAGCAGCCGGTCCGCTCTCCTCTCGCAGACCAACTCGAGGCAATTCGACAGTCGATACTCAGTCAGCCCGACTCTCTGCGACGAAACGGCCCCGTGACGGACGGCGGTAATAGGTCGCGATATCAAGACGAGCAAAGGCGGCCTGTCTCAGGCAGAACGCTCTCGACGCCTCCGACGAATCGACGACAATCGCAGTCACAAACCACCTCGCCCCGCCGAAATTCCTTCTACGCTGTTGCCAGGCCACCGCCTCTCAATCTTGATGCCACCAGCCACTTCAACGCAATAACCCCGCTGCCGACAAGTCTGAACAAACAACCACCACCACAGATCCAAGTACCGCCGCCAACAAAGTCACAGCGAAATGATCCTTTCCCGCCGTCGCCCCTCCCTCCTTCGATACCCCTCCCGCCTATGTCTATACCTACGCACCTTCAGTTGGAACTCGCAGCCCAACGACCGAGCCCTTTGTACATACACCACTCGCACACGAACGATATACCCTATGAGTCCTATGTTGTCAAGTGGGAAAGACTCAAAAATGTTCTACTACTGCCAACATTTCTGGAGAGAACGCTCTATTTCGGAGCTCTGGCATGTCTTGATGCCTGGCTTTACAACTTTACGATCCTGCCCATGAGATTTACCATTGCCCTCGGGGTATTGTTCAGATGGTGGGGTTATATGGCTATCAAGGAGGCACGGTTCATGGTCGGTTTCGTTTGGTATGGGTTGGGCAGAGTATGGGCCAGAGCACGGAGACCCAGGGCGAGAAGTGCGTTGCCCGCTCAAAAAGGAGACAACGATCACCTCGTTAGCCGCGACAGGAGCCAGAGTCGGCCGCCGGGGCGCAGATCATCTACCCCAGCCACGGATATGAGATTCCCGGACAACATCCCAGCTCTTCACGTCGACTCAGACGCCAAGGCGAACGGCAATGGGGTCATCGAACACGAGGTCAGATTGAACGGGAACGGACATATCACTCATAAGATAAATGGACCCTCGAGCCATCACCCACCACACCCTTCAGCCTCTCGAGTGCATCGACATCGTAGGACGAAATCGATACCCTCCAATCTGTCTTCGTTTCACAAGGCAGATCTCTTGCAAGGCGCTGTCATTCTTTTCAGCTCGCTGTTCCTTATGAAGCTGGATGCTAGTCGAATGTATCACTTCATTCGAGCACAGGATGGTATCAAACTCTATGTCATCTACAACGTCCTCGAGGTAAGTTGCTTTTTAGTCTTGGACGAATTGTCGCTAATTCAGCTAGGTCGGGGATCGTCTCCTTTCAGCGCTTGGTCAGGACATCTTTGAGTGTCTTTTCAGCTCCGAAACATTGTCTAGAAATAGCTCCGGTCGATCCAAGGTGCTTCTTCCGTTGGGCATGTTCGGACTTGCACTGATTTACAACGTCATCCATTCTGTGGCGCTCTACTACCAAGTCATCACGCTGAATGTGGCTGTCAACTCCTATTCAAATGCTCTGTTGACTCTCATGATCTCTAACCAATTCGTTGAGATCAAGAGCACAGTGTTCAAGAGATTTGAAAAGGACAACTTGTTCCAGCTGACTTGTGCGGACATCGTAGAGCGCTTTCAACTGTGGATCATGCTGTTCATCATCGGCATGCGCAATATTGTGGAGGTCGGTGGGCTCTCCGTACCTGGGGCAGGGTCCGAAAACAGCGACCTGGGAGGTTCTGGCGCTATGCCTCTTCACAGCCCTTCGATCCTACCATTCAGCTTCACGATTCTTCCGTCTTGGGTTTGGTCCGGCGAGGTGTTGTCCCCCTTCCTTATTGTCATAGGCAGTGAGATGCTGGTTGACACAATCAAACACGCCTACGTGAACAAGTTCAACAACATCAAGCCAACATTCTACAGCCGTATCCTCGACATCCTGTGCAAGGACTACTACACCAATGTGAGCCGCCTCAGAGAAGGCTTTTCTTCCTCGTTGCTGACAACTAATTGGTCTTGCAGGCGTTTGTTTCTCCTTCGCTGACTAGACGTCTTGGTCTGGCTGTCATTCCGCTGTCGTGCCTGTTCATTCGTGCCTCTGTCCAAACATACCATATGTTTCTCTCGACGCGTATAGCTACGCCCATCGCAGAGTCCACGCAGACGTCTCTTTCTGTCGAGTCTGCGACACCGTCGTCGCCAGCAATGGTGGCAGCACTTGATCGTCTCGATACGTTACTTCGAGACGCCTTAGGCCGGGCCGTCTACGGCTACCCTTACGGGGAGCCAAGCGTCCAGAGCAGGGCATGGTGGACGTGGACCAGCGATGACGTGATAGCGGCGGTGACCATGATTGTCGTCTTCTTCATCGCCTTTTTGGTCCTTCTGATCATCAAGCTGCTGCTAGGCATGGTTCTGCTGCGATACTCCCGAAACAGGTACGCCAAGATGAAGCATAAGGAGCACATGGTGGCAACTGGTCAGGAAGAGCGCGAAGTCTATGATGCTACCGGGAAGAGAGTTGGAGGTTACGGTCAGATCGAGGTCACGGAGGACCGAAGAAGATGGATCCATGCTGATGACAAGGAGGGGCTAAAGGGGGGCAAGGGAAGGATTCAGAAACCGGAGAGGCCACAACAAGGCGACTATAACGGAGTTCAACGGTACGAAATGGTCGCAAAGAGGATTTGGTGATGGAGTTTTCTGGCGTCTAGCATTTATTGTGTAGCGTTGCATAGGGGAGCCTAGGACATCTCACACGGCGCTCCGCTTCCTTTGATTTTCTGATACTGGGAATACATACGTTTTTCTTCAAAAATAATTTTTTTTGAGACTGCCACTTATTCCTCCCATTCGCCAAGGCAATGTCGTGAGCCGTGGCTATTGACTCTACCTATTGTGAGAACAATCTGAGTGGCTTCCCATTATGACATCCTACTTACTGAGACGGCGCCGCTTCGAGATTACACAAGGCGCATCTCCAGGCTCCAGATTATCGTTGCCCGTATATACAATGATTCTTGGCAAATTTAAGATATGTGCTGAAGAATTAATGAGACATTTACATTCACGTGAGTCAAGTACTAGGATCCCAAATAAGACATCAAACGGTCGCCCAAGACTACGGACCTAGGCGTGGCCCAAAGGAATCGGTTCCCGCGAGAAATCCGGATTGTCTATCGAATGATGCTTTTCTTTAAGAAAAAATGATTCTACAAAGAGGATAGTGGTGGGAGTAATGACTGGTTATTCGACGAATTGTGGCTGTCTAGCGCCTAAAACATGACACTCTAGATATCGTGGGGCACGAGGGTCCTTATAATCTCGTTTTTCTTTTACCTATCAACATGCCTTTGACTGAGAGCTACCTGGTGTGCCAACTAGGATATAAATTTCTCTTAATGCTGAATATGAACTTCAATATTCCTGATCCTTTCATGTTGTTGGCATGACGACTGCATGCTACCCAATAACATTTACGAGGGAGCCTGCGATGAAATTACAAATTCTTGCATTCAAGAGCAAATATCAGAGATTCATCACAAGGACAGAAAGTCCGTGATGAACTAGAAATTCGAGGTCCCCACATGGCGCAGAATCTCTGTAGCTTGAAGAGGGAGGGACTCCAGGGCGATTATACATACTGCCATGCGGACAAACTAGAACACTGCATGGCTAAGCATAAATGTGCACGATGTTGTATGCTACAAGGCTGAGCCTCTGAGACACACTATGAGACTGAAGACTTTGGCCAAAGTCACTGGCATAGTTTTGAAGATGGGGAGCACATGCTGCAGCGGGCTTCAAGGCTTGACGACATGACGGAAGCATCCTTCCACCGCAGACACATACTGACCATGGGGACGCATAAAGTAGGTCAGCTTCGGGGGGTGAGCGGTGATCCCGTGGTTTAGGCCCCGGTAAAGTAGCTTTGGCCAGATAGTCAACTGAACAGTCCCAATCCTGGACTGTTTCCGGTAACAAAACGACAATAGTCGAACTGAACAAGGTTTGTCTAGGCTCCAGAATTTACTGAAATATCTTGACTGGTCCTCTATTTGGGTTTTTTTGTAGAGCTGACTTGCGTAATGTGCCCAGAAGATGGTACCTAGGTGGGTATTTTTGTCGAGTACTCGTGGAGATTAGGCATGCAGAACACTGCCGCTATGTCCGAGGTGATTTCGATCCGTGGACCGTACACGCGCAGGAGTGATCGAATGGGCTACCGTCCTGCATATCTGACTCGTCTTGAAGCACTTCGTTCTCGGCAATCTCACATATCTGCAGCGGATGAAGAATCAGAAAAAGGAAGCAGAACAACGGGCATAATTTCGGCGATATCATTATCTGCGCATGGCAGCCCGACGGTACACCCCCTATAGGCCACAGCTCTCAACCCCCTGGCGCAAAAGTAAGTTGTTGGATATGTAGTTTCCCACACCAAGTCAGACTATGCAATTGATCATTTCGATACGGGAGAAGTACTGAAATCAGTGTACGTTGATTCGAGGTCTGATGAGAACTCACGTTGCAGAAGATCTTCAGCGCCTGGCAAACTTGGAGATGGAAGCATAAGACTTGAGGGGCTTCTAAATTGTAAGGAAAATAACAGAAAGTCGATCTGTGTCCCTAAGATGTCTAATTAGGGTGCCTCATGGGCCCGTAGAGGTCGCAAAGTCATATGCTTCGGGCTAGTTTGTCCGTCCTGCTTTCCTGCATAGATACCATGGCGTGTCAAATATTAGAAAAGTGTATCGTCAAATGGCCACAGAACGTGGAATATGCAGCTTCTTGATTATATGACGCTGCATGAAATATTGGAATAGCTGTGCTAGGGAGACTGAAAGTGGCCCTGGGCATGATCAGGCATTGTGGCGCGCAAAGTTCGGCGTGAGTCGCTCGCTGGCGGCGATCTCCTGTAGGGTGTTCACGAATCCTTCTGCGCTCAGTGCTCGATCACTACGAGAAGTAAGGCAACTACATGTTCCTTGGAGTAAGTTTGGTAGGTCTCCAAATGCTCGCAATGATCCGTCGACGCTATCCGCAACTTAAAGACGAGTATGTCAGGTGAATGTTCGGCACCATTTTGGCTGGCTGCGATACTGACGTATTTTCAACTGCTCTGTAAAAGAAAATTGAGAGTGACGGCCACTTCCCTCCAACTTCCATCGGCAAATGATCACCGGACAAGATCTGGAACGTGGAAGGTACCTAGGTAGCAACAACCTCGAGAGTCATTGAATACCTAAGGTACCTTGGGTATTGAATCTGCTTTGTCACGACGAGTAACTGCCTTCCACGACATCAGAGGCAGGTTTTCCTTGGGAAGGTGCTATCCTTCAGAAGTGGCAGTGGCGCTTTCGTCCTTAGGAAGCAAGTGCGAAGGTTCAGGGGCATTCTTCTGGAACTGAGGTACCAGTGCTTCAAGTTTCTGCGGCATGTCAACAACACAGCACAACGGCCCTCAAGGAAGGTATGCACCTGCCCATGAAGCAGAAATATCAGGTTGAGTTCATATCAGTTTTAGAAGTTGCCAAGCATCGTCATGTACTTCTGCTAGATATTCTTTCCTGCCATCCATCTTTGGACTCTCATGGATGACGTTTGACAAGTTCCAGCCTCGAGTGCTAACTTCATGTCCCAATTTCCGAACTTCATGGCATCAATCATCTCAACACAGCTCTGTACTTGATCTCTTCCGGTAGCAGCCAACTTTAGACATCGTTCTCCAAATCTTCTCTTTTTCGCGCCGGCCGCCACTGAGACAGATACTTTTGAGTGCGCTGTTTTTCTCGCGAACGCCGTCGTCTGTCGGTTTATCAACTTGTCGCTCCATCTAGATAACCCGCGAAGCCAAACGCATCACCCATTGCTAGGCCACGACTACCAAAAGCTCACAATGACTGCTTCTGCGAATGACACCAATGTCCCGGCTGCCGTGGCGGAGCCAAGGACACCGACATCGACTCCGGCATCAGGCTCAGCGTCCCCTGGTGTAGCGCCCGCCCATCAATGCAGACAATGCCGCGCCTCGTTCTGCCAGCCCCTCGGTTGCGGCCATGTCTATTGTGACGAGGTATGCTGAACGGCGGGGCCCTAGATTCATCAACGGCTTCCAGAATACACTCGCTGACATTCGAATTCTACAGTGCGCCGGCCCTCGCCACGAATGCCCCGAGTGTAACCGCCACCCCGTTGTGTCTCCAAAACCCTCTACAGAAGTGAGCAAAATCCTGCCTCCGTTTGCGCCTTGTATCAATAGTTTGCTGACCAAGGGATTTCCTTTACTTCTAAAGAAACCCCCCAAGACTACGTATCCCCCCGAAGACGGTCTTTTTGATCTTGTGTTCCAAAAGAGAATCGACAGTCGAATCCGTACAATCTACTATGTCTCGCTTTGTTCTTTCTGGGCTTCTGTTCTCGCAGGTATTCTTTGCATTATTGCTCTTATCCTTGAAACGAGCAAACGATCGACTTAAGACGAAGGTTCAGAAGGGGAAACTTGTCGAGGCCGGTACTTGCTGGCTAGGCTGGTTTGTAGCAGAACAGAGCACGGTGGAGCATGATTACTTGTAGCATTAACACACCTTACCTACGATTATTACATCTACGACTTTTCGCAAGCTACGACAGAATATCGTATTGTGTGTTTTCCATGGTTGACATGCAAAAAATTCCACCTTGCGCGAAGACAGACAGACGGCAGCAAGGTTCACGGTTACTTGTTAGTGCACATTTGACTCATTACGACCGACGTTATCATGAATACATCGTAATACCTGCCCAGTAACGCCGTTGGCGGCTCCCGGAGCCGCAACTCAATGCCCAATCCGATGCCCAGTTCACTTCAGAGTCGTACAGAGTGCCTCGCTGGCCTACCGGAGACCGGCACTGTCGCCCCTCGACACACGTTCCCAGAACCGTCGGAGCCGCCAGACCCTACCCACCCCCTTGGTCTCCTCCCACTTCTTGATGCCCTCTTCTCGCTGACGTACCTCGCCCTTCCACACGCCCTCTACCCACTTCCTCAAGCCATCCTTGACCTTCTCCTTTTCAATGGCGCGGCGCTTCGCAACGAGAGCGGGCGCGACTTGCACCAAACTCATGCCGGGGACGCATTCCGGCGGAAGCACAGCCCGCTCGACAAGGGCTTCGGCTGAGGGCCGCGAGGCCAGACGGCGGGACAGTCGGATGGAGACCAGAGAGCGGGCAAGGCGGCGCGAGACGACCGAGGTGTGAGTCAGGAAGATGGAGCGGGCGATGAGCTCCGCTAGAGAAGGGCGGGAAGGGGATGATAGCAACGGCGGCAGGATGGCACGCGTGTGACGGAGCCGATAGTGATGGAGAATAGGCGAGAGGGACAAGTGACGCAGGTGATGATTGGTCTATGTCATCAGCAGAGTTCAGCAACGACGGGGTCAGTCGATAGAGGGGGCAGCAAGCACAGGTGGGAATTTCGCGAGGTAGGAAGAAGCGAGTGAGGTCATAGGCAAAAGAAAGTAGACGGTCACTTGTGCGTGGGGAACGCCTACCCTCGAAGTTGACAAGAGGTCATTCACATCCAAATAGCCAAGGATGTGCAGCATAATCTCGTTTGGAATTTCTGCAATGGCGCCTGTAGGCTGATATGGAGGCCGAAATAACGCCAGACACGACGCTGACGAGGCCTCGAGAAAGTACTGTTCGTGTTGATGCAAGCAGTAATCATCGCCACGAGCCCCATCCGCTGCTTGGGGGTAAGGTCGGGCATCAGTGACCGCCGCATACGTGGAGTCGAGCTGAGAGGAGGGAAGGGCGTAGCCCAGGGCATGATCGCCGGCGGGTACAGACAATGCGGGAGACGAATGTGATATAGCAAGCTGGCGGGTCGAAGAGAGGAGCTGATCTGGGGCCATCTCGTCGTGCATTGCGTCCATGGCTGACTCAGTCGCCTGCAAGCGACGAGATGGTGATGACACCAAGTGGCTTGTTCTGGGCTTCGAAGAGCAAAAGCACACATGAGACAAAGATGTGGAGCTGCGTGAACAGTTGGTACAACTGGCGTCGCTGTTCAGGTCTAATCGTGGTCAATAGTTGTCCGTTACTTCGGAGTAATAAATGGAGCGGGATTCTTCGGCTCGGAGTGCGGTCCGGAGCCTGGGTGGGTGCCAAGTACGAAATTGCGTAAACAAGTTGCGCGAGCAAGGGAGTAGGGGCGCGGGGATCGACGAGGTCGCTATAAGGGAGCGCGAGAGAGAGCCAAGTGCTTCAGATGATACTATGAGCAGATATGCTGCGATCATGGCACAGCAAGCCTCGCGGTAGGTTGGTTACCTTGGGTGGATAGTAGGTTGGGAACAGAGAAAGATGCGCTGAAGTCGAGAAGATTAGACGATTTGAGGAGAGATCGCGCGCGTCAAATGAAACAGAAAAAGGCCGTGTAGGCAGATGTTTTTGCGCTTTGCGCGCGCGTGCCGTGAAGAGGCTGGTTGTTGGAGGCCTGGCCGGCGACTGGTAGGCTAAACGCTTGGAGGAAATCTGTGGCGCGGAACTAGGTTCGTCGTCGATGTGACGAGAGGAGCGTGAGCACTCCAGCTCAAATGTGATGCGACGGAATGATGAACGAATCCACTAAAGACTAAGGTGACAGTCCTATTCGATGCTGGCAAATATCGGAAGAGCCATCGGGCAAAGATGAAATGCGAAGCAAGGGCGCGAGGAAGGGATGATCGGGACGGATGAGGGGCACCGAGGATAGGGTGCTCGGGCGGTTAGGTAGGATACGGAGAAGAGACAGTGAACAAGCGAGCTGGCGGGCCGAGGAGATGGGGACCAGTTCGTGGTCAAAGTCGAGGCCAGGGACGCCAGGGAGGCCAGGTGGTGAGGCCGATGACAAAAATTGACGATGTCGGGAGGTGACAGGCGCACCTTTCATTCGGCAGGAACTTGAATCATGAGCTTGAGGTTGATCCTGAGGCTGCAGACGTGTTGACGACGGTTATTGAACTGGGAAGGAGTGTGACAATGTGGAGGGGAAGGAACGGGGCATGATGCACCTTCACCTTGAGAATGAGATTGGTGCATCTGCAGCTTGCGCCTCCATCGTTCCAGGCTGCGTCACACGGTCCAGGCAGAAACCAGGAACAGGGGTACTTGCGACAGGTGCGATTCACAGTACCTTACGCATCGATGCCTCTCCATGCCATACATAATCGGCAGGAGCTCGCAGTGCTTCTTCATCAAACGGTAGGAGCTGGCACTGTGCCTAGCGCCGGAACGAACACGCACTTTCCCAAGCCACCATCGACTCTTCCAGCACAACATCACCGATGCACTCACCTCAATCGTTGAATCATTGTGTCCGTTCCACGTTGCATAGGCAAGGCACTTTATTTTCCACAAAGAAGACGTTGAAAATAGCAACCAGCGTTGAATTGGAACGGACGCTAACGCCGCCACCACGTATTCTTCAGGCCTAGCTAGATATGTATCTCAATATCATGTCTAGACACCTTCTCTACCTTACTTGATCCAAATATCTCAGTCGCTTCTGCCTGTGTGCCTCAAGATAAGGTGGAGTAGAGGTACTTCACGGTACTGAAAGAGGAATTCAGTGTCCAAAATCTCCTCTTTGAACAATTGAAGGTACCTAACAAGGAAAAAATGGGGAAAAGTCACTACTGCGCAGACACCTTCATGAGGCAGGCATGGGATCCCAGAGATCTACGGAAAAAGGAAGCTCGCGGGAGGGGCTTTCAGCTTCCCCGTCTCTCTTGTCTCGTGCAGATTTCGGCCACCTATTTCCTCGTCCCGGTCGCCACGGGAAGTGCCTCCTCTCATGAGATCTAGCCGAAATGGGGCAGTCACCCAACGCCACCAATGACCACTCATACTCATGGCCATCATCCGACTGCATCGAATGCAGTCGGCTGTGACACCCCTTGCTTGCTCCGAGAGACCCACTTTTCAAGCTGCTCCGGGTCTGCGCTTTCCACCGGCGCTTTCCACCTCGCCTTCCAACGTCCGACATCAACACCCGTCTTCAAGCCATAATCCAATGCCCTGCCGTTCACGCACCGGACAAATATCTTGGTCAATTGGACAATTCCGATCGACGCGTCTCAACTTGGAGTCCAACTAGGTAATCACTTTCATGTCGGAAGCAAAAACTGTCATCCCACATTCTTCCTACCTTGAGCCGCCAGCGGTGCTGGTCTGGTTTCTTACCAAGAACCCCTGAATACCTAAAGGCTAGGCCTTGTTCACGGACAACCTAGGCCTGGCCTCATAATGGGCCGGCACCACTTGCGCCTGTTCATGACCCTTCCCAAGACACAGAACGATCCGAACAAAAAACACTCCCTTCCGCCCATGCTTCCCAAGGTAGCTTACTTCCACACATCGAGCTTTGGGCTTCAACCGACTGATATCTGCCACAGCCTGAGCAAGAACCCTGGCCCTGGCTACTTCACCTGCCTTTCATCTTGCCCTTGTACAGCTGGATTCTCCACGAACTGCTGTCAAGACCCTCCATTCTGTGCCCTTGGACCATGACCTCCCGCAACGGACGCCCGCAGCCACCCCCGGTTCCCGCCATTCTCCCAGTTGCAACGACAATGGACAACGCAGACCCTGGCGCACCTAGTCTGGGCATAATAGTACCACCTGCTGCATGCCGCAGGGAACCGCCATCAAATCTGCAAGGGCAGGCTCCTTACGAACCGGTCAAAGCATACAGCAAACGGCGTACAGTATGCAGCCCCTGGATGAACGAGGCTGCAATCTTGTCGACGTCTTCGTTGCCATCAATCGACCGGAGCTCAAAATGCATCGGACGATATCAATCACACCCCGTCACACGGCATGAACGAGCCAGATGAGCACTCGCATTGGCATCGGGCAGAAATCAACGGCCAAGCGGCTTTTCCCACGACACAGACACCAGATTCTGCCACCATCCGTCTGCATCTTTGGTCCTGGTCTTGTCTCCCTGCTTGAATCGTGCTGTCTTTCGAGAAGTCTGGCAATTGAAGCACATCGCGTACTGTCAAAAGGGTTTTGGCTCCTGTTGTGGTGGTGCGGCCGGTTTTCCCGGCCCAACCAATTTGAATTTGGCCTCGTCCAATCACGCTCTTGGGCAGCCTTCCTTGCGGCTGCAACGGAAACGCGTCTATTCTGGGCGGCCAACGTCAAGCGCATCCTGGTCACATCGAAATACTTGCTTTGTCTCAACGTCGTCTGTTCCCGTTTGGTGTTTCATTCACTGGCAGATTGCCCTCTTTTCCCGTTGTCCCTCAATCGAGCATCGACGGAGTAGGCCTAGCAGACAAGGGATCCCGTGGAAGTCCATGTCGGAGTCATTGCTGGTTCTAGAGCGCGATGCAGCTGATCACAGCTTCTCCACCAAGGTAGGCTTTCAGCTTGTCTACACATCCATACCCTACCGTCTCGTGGCAACCACGAGTAGCGTGCTGACGTGCGTTTCTTCTGCCCGTCATTGGCCTTTATTTGTCTTCTCTTTTCGCCAAATGCACCCAATCATGTACCCAATTACGGTGCATCGTTTCTTCAGCGCATGATTCGCAAAAACCCAAGAGTTCGGGTGGCCTGCAGGCGTCTTCTGGAAGTCCAGGATAATCATTGGTCTTAATCCTGCGTGTTTCTTTAGCTTCATCCTGTCAGAAAAAAGGTCCAGAGGTGTTCCTTAGTGGCAACACCCCAACAGCTCATGATAGGTAGACAGTTTAAAGCACTCTTAGTGGAGTTTCTCCAGTGCTACCTCGCTTCGTCTGGGGAGCCTTTCCACCGTTAGAATATCCGCGGTGAGGACGTGCTCAACATCCTTTCCACGGCAAACGGGCCGTCCCGTTTGCCCATCAGCTCCCCCTCAAGGCTACGGTTCACGACGTGCCCGTGCTAGAGCGACAACCTCACCGACAGTCGTCTCGGCGCCCACCGCGGATCACCTGGCCTCGTAAATGGACTGGCCGCATCTCTGGCCTCCCCTCTTTACAGCCACCCTCCTCCCCCTGACAAAGTTTGATGCCCTAGCCGGCGGCAGTCGTGACCAGGTCAGTCTCGAGTAGCGCGGCTGGTCGTTCAGCTAATGTTCCCAGTCAAATGACGGCCGCATTTATGGGATGGTGGCATTCTCCGCTGTAGTCTTTCGAGCCTTTTTGACGTACACCAACGCAAGCCTTTCCATAAACGGTCTTCTAGTTGACAGCGCATCGCTATCTTTCACAAGGGACTCCCTACTTGTGAACCCTGAACAGTTGCAGGAGGTGTGTCAATGTCGGGAGAGGTGTTCGCGGCCCCGCTCGACCACTCAACTTTTACCTGTCATATGTGCCAAGCTGTGTGCGAGAGAGCCCGATCAAACTCGATGACTTGCCTCCAACCTGCACAGAGGACCGGAGCCTTGTTTTGATTGTGGCAGCTCGAGTAGATTGGACAAACCACTGCAAACGCGGGTTCTTTGGTAACCTTTACCCAATCATGGGTAGCCCGTGTCAGTTGCTGACAGCGCTCGCGAGCATGTCATTGACTTAGTCAAGGTACAGGCTCGGTTGAGCGAATAGATGGTGCCGTTAGATCCCAATGAGAGTCAACACTGATTAACTGTTACCTGCGGACTGTAACAAGAGCTACATTTGATGAATGAGGTGTCACCGGGGAACTTCGTCCGGTGGACTCGGCAAGCCACACGTCACCCACTAAGGTGAAATAGGTGAAGGGGCGGACTGGAGCCGTGATGCTGCATTTTTGATCGGCAACCGACGCACATTGCCAGCCCAAAACTAGAAGAGGGAGTGAGTACAATGCCTTCCATCAGGAGATACCTTCAACGTGGCTTGGGTCTAGGTACATACACCTTCGTTGGGGCTCTGATGCAGATCGAACGCAATGCAGTGTGGAACATCGGCCATGGCCAGCAGCCGGCCGCCACGTTGTCCTGCCCAGGGCCCTAACCAACGCCCGAAGGCCTTCGTCAGGACGTTTCTCAACTTGCTCGTCGCGAAGGTCCGCCGTAACCCAAGGCCATCTAGTTGACAAAGCAAACGGACCGTCCGTATTTGGACAAGCCAAACAGTTCATGTGAGGGGATGGGTCTGCGGACTTTCTCAATCTCCTCGACGGTACACCTAGACGGTCATTAGCCCGCATGGCCGGTGAAGTGGTTTAGCCCACCAGTGGGTGGTAGCATAAGACCTACATCATAAGGCGAGACATAATCAACGCCCCCCCCCCCTCCATAGAAGCAGACCATATAAGACAGGGGTGGATGAGACGACCGATTATTCGTCAATGACCAGGTTGATGGACTCAGGAAACGGGCATCCGGCTCAGAGAGGTCTGGCCCTGAGTGACAAAGCTTTCTTCCTGACATGTTGAGATCGATGTCGCCTGCATGTTGAGCTGGCCTTGTCCGGGGTTTCTTTGCCTGTCCCTGCCCGAGTGGCTGCAAGGGTCGCTGAGGTTGCAATGGCAGTTCTCCTGCCTTGATCATTGCGTCTCGTCTGAAGTATCCAAGTGTACTTGTCAGTGTCCCCGGGCGTGTTTGGGCTCAAGTAGACCGGCGGCGATGGAAGTAGGGGATAGGAGGTAGGGGATAGGAAGGTGACGATGAAAATGTCAACCTTGCATCCATGTCACCTCGATGACGTTCCATTCTGAGCGGCAGGCAATGCCCAGATGGTCTCGCGGAGCGGCTCTCGGTCTACCAATCCTGGCGCCGTGGAGAAGCCCTTGCCTTCCGACCTTAGACACGGCCTTCACCATAATGCTCTATCCATATGTCAGTAGTGTGGGGGAGCCAATAGTTCCAAAAGCAATGCCGCAGGAAATAGACAATGGCTCGATGGTTCATGCCGGCTACCATCCACCCTCCTCTCCTTTGCCAAGGCCCCTCAAGGGGAAACGGCCAAATATCCCTACCCTCCACGTCAAGCTGACAGTTATCTCTTGCGGGCGGGACGAACCATGGCCCGTGGGCAAGGAAACAAGAAACAAAACCGCAACAAGGGATTAAAGCACGTATGAGATAGGAAACCCCACAACGGTCGCAAGTAGAGCGGGCAGAAGACAGCCTTACCTTGAGCGGGAGGCTAAATACTGCCCCGCCACTCCAATACTTGCAGGTCGCAGCCCGTAGCGGGAACACCTACTTTGAAGAACCCCCAAGGGTGCTATTCAAGGTTTTACCCGGGAGATGAAATCTGCAAGTCTTCTGCAGCACCATATCCGTACACATACATACAAGAAAAGCTCGTTGAGAGTGGAGAAATTCCGCCTTATATTTGTGATTGTAACGGCCAAGAGGCCAGGGCAGAACAACAATAGGGCATTGAGCCACGGGGAAGAGGAATGATTTTGCAATAGGATAAAGGAATCGTGCCTGACCAATTAATGTACCAGACCGGACGAAGTTGAGAGACGGGCAGCTCGAACATTGAAATGAACGCCCAATGATGCAAGGAATAAGTGAAGGAATGTGTCATCCCAACTCGTACCTGAAGTTCGACAGCTCAGGCACACAGTAGGCGTTCTCTTCGTTTTTTTCCTGCCAACACCTCATCATGTCCACCCACACCAATTTCGTAGCATTCTTTCCCCCCTGCGTTCGTTCATATCCGAAGCCAGACGAGATTGATGTTCTCTATTCCATGCCCCCTTGCAAGTCGTATCATATTCGAACATCTCCAACGCTTGAGAGTGGAGTGTAAAGCGTCGAGCAAGGTCCCCTGGGCCCTGCGAGGACATTTTCGAAGCTACGATAAACGTGGCAAGCAGATATCCTCCGATGACCGCCAGCCTCAGCCTCGAGATGCAAGCTGGCGGGCGGCAGGCCAGTATATGCGTTTCAAGGTTCGTATCGTCGACAGGGGAATAACGACGAAGATCTCGGCGACGAGACTCGATAGACCATACGGGGCGGATCCGAGACGGAATTTTGGAAGCCGTGATACCCACCATGAAAGTTAACAGATGCAATGTACGTCATTCCCGCTTTTGAAAGAAGTATCAAAGTCGAGTACGAAGGTATGGGTCGGTGGTCGTCGTTCTTCTGGACACGAGCGTTGTGTAAGTGGAGGCGACGGATGGCGGACAACTGTTGATTGCTCCCACGCCTCGAATAGGAAATAACTTGAACATGGCCATGGCGGCGGCCTGTTTAATATGCATCATGTAGGTATACATGTGCGAACGTACGTGTATAGTGTAGCGCGGTGTGGTGAATTGTATTTGTATGGAGGCATTATGTGCGCCAGCCGTGACAACACATCGTGCGGGTCCCAATCAACGACCTCGAACTATTTGACAAAGTATAAGTTAGCCCAGTTGCCCCTCAGACTAAAAAGATGCTACTATGAGACAAGAAGCTGCAAGAAAAAAAACGGATTTGACAAGTACATTGATGCCAAAATCCGCTTTGTATACGCCAGATACGAAAATATCGCCGCCGGTGAAAATCAGAAAACGAGCATCAAGAACTGCTAAACCTCAAAACGGCCAAAAAAGAATCGCACAACCTCACCTTGGTGTATTTCCGGTCAAGCAACATCGAGAAAACATACCCCCGTTATCCACACCCCCGAGCTGGGCCAGCAAAAAGAGACCACTGCTGCCCAACGGCCATTGCGCCGAGCAGCCAAAAAAAAAAAAAAAAAAAAAAGAGAGACTTCTCGATCGCGGTTGCGAACGACATTCTTTGTCTCTGCCGAAACGGGCTGCCAGGTGCACCACTGCCACTCGTAGCTTGCTGGATTCTTGCTGCTGTCTACTGCTGCGACTGCTGCGGCCATTTCTCAATAATACTACAGTCTGCCTGGTCAGTTCCGTTTTGAACCATTTTCATTTGGATTTTCTTTCCACACGCCCCTCCTTTACCATGGTCCATGGCATACATTTTCTGTTCATCCCACGCATTTTACCCCCATGGTAAAAAACCCCTCCAAGCCAAAGACGCTACCCCTGAAGGAGAGGGACCATCATTGGACACAAGTGACCAAAGAAGCATCATTGTGTACAGCATGGTATTGCATGTTGTAGGGGGAGGGGGGCAAGAAAAGAAGGGGGGCGGCCAACTTGGAAAGATGGGAATGAGAGAACATGAAAAAAAAAAACATAAATAAAAGATGGCTAACAAACCTTTTGTCTGGCTGAACAGTGTCTGAACAGTTCAGTACCAAACCTAGTATTCGTGACTTCATATCATACCCGAGACCCCCGAAACGAAACGAACCACTTCTACTCCTCTCTCGGTTCTGCTGCTACCGCTCCTCCTCTTCCTCCTTGTCTCCTCCATTCTATTCTCCACCACATTGCGCATCGACGAGCTAGTTGCCTTCTCCAGCTAGCCAGACGGACCGGCCCGCCAGGGGAGGGGGACAATCAACATAAAAAAAAAAAAAAAAACATCGAAAGAGAGTAAAGAGAAAGGCAGAAGGGAAGAAGCAAAAGAGACAAGAGAGACGAAGAAGACCATAGGAGGTGGTACAAGAAACAAAAGAAAAATGTGTTACTTTTATCAAACACGTTGGGTCTGCGGATATTGGAGATGGGGTCAGTTCAAACAGCAGTGCAACAAAGAATACCGGACGGGCGAAACATGCGGACTGAAGCTGGTGTACGAAACCATCACAAACGGAGACCGATGCAAGCTGTGCTACGATATGGACAAGAAGTATCGTCGGTTAACCAAGATGCAAGGAGACGTCGCTCGGTGGTGCCGCGAAGGGAACCGCAAGGCGACAATCGAGCGGACGAACCTCGAGATACAGGAAGTCAACCGCCAGATCCAAGATATGAACAATCAGCATTGGACACGGGTGAATATGTTGACCTGATGGATCGTCTACTGTCTGGCTGCTGCTTTGCTGCTGGGCGGTTTGATCATGGTCCATGGAGGGGTTCCTATATGGGTATGTTGCAACTTTTTTTTTCTTTGGTTCGGCTCTTCCATTTTCCCCTCACCTCCCTCTCCAAACTTTTCTCCATACACGAATGCCCCTCGTTTGCTGGACCTGTTTTGGGCGGTATGGTGGGAGTGGCGGATTTGCTGCTCAGGGGTAAGCCGAGTCGGGGGTGTGGTGTGTGTGTGTGTGTGTGTGTGTGCGTGCGTGCTGCGAGTGTGTGTGCCAGCTACAGGACTGCCGTTTGCTGACTTGGCTTCCACTATCAGTGGTTCTCGAACCTCCCTCGCACCTAGAGGGGGACGACGATATGACGAAACGGAATGGAAAGCGCGCGGAAACAATGGTGCGGAAAATCGATTGACGAAGAAAGATTGAAGGAAAAGGAACAAGCAAGTCCTTGACACACTGCGGGACTGGAGAGGTTACCTGTCGAACCCTGGCTTTGGGGGGAATTTCCAAGTTGAACCACGTAACGGCCGTTCATTCGCTGATTCTGCATCATTTTTGGTCTCTTTTTTTCTTCTTTTTCTTCTTCCTCCTTTTTACTTTATTCATGGTCCCTCTTGCTCAGGTTGGGTGGACGGAGGTTTAAATTTCCCAGACGGAATTATTGGAGGCTACAGAATCCTGTACATTTTATTTCTTGACCAGGAGAGCATCTCAGCATAGTTAATTTTAGCCCTCGTTGGCAGTCAAAGTCTTGTGTGCGGTCTGGTGTCCGCAAGAGACCGCTTCGTGTAGGATGCTTCGTCGCGAACCCGGTCCGCCGCTTAGACGGTGACAGGGACATGAATGATGGGCCCCTCAGCAGGACCTTGCTTAGTTTGTATGCTCATCTCAAGCTGTGCTCGGAGTCCCTTCCGTCAATTTCGAAGTGACTCTTCTACCCTGCCTAGAAGGCCTTGGCCATATAGATACCCATTTTTGCAAGCCCAGCCCGAACAACTCGGACCCAGAAGCTATTTGGATTTTGAAAACCGAATGATGGAAAAGCTAAGCGTGGCAGTCATGCTTCATTCTCCAGGGCACACAAAAATGAGGAGGGATTGATGAAGAAAAGTTCTCCCACTTTTTCCTTTCCTGCACGGCTGCCCATCCAGCAGGTTTTTGGCGTGCTTATCAGGTAAGTAAGTTGCAGAAAGCGGACTCTGCCGGCGAATGAGAGTGGCACTCGATGATCGACGGCAAAGAGACAGCAGGCGGTATTGCGTCGATCTGGTATAGGTACAGCACAGGTACGACGAGTAGCGGCCCTTGAGCAAACATCCAGGCCCTCTTCGCTCCTGCTCCTTTTGGTATTTCGTGTTTCTACAGCGAGCTTGTAAAGTTTGTGTTCCCCAAGGCACGTCATTCGTTCTCACGTGTCGCCGTCAAGCAAGTGAGGCGAGACCCCGCGGCTTTGGGATGAGCCCCCTCAAAGACTCCCGCGAGTGCCCCTCCCCGGAGTTCCCTGTAAGCACAGCACACTGACAAGCGTACCTGTCATCTGACCTGAGGCCAAAGTGGAGGGAGTAGCGGGAGGAGCAGAAAGAAGGGCTTAGCGTAGGAGAGACTGGGGACAGAAGAGGGATAAGAAGGATGGTGGGTTGTGTCGGGCTTCATGAGATGGGACTGGGAGGCCGCCCCATCTGGCCGCAGCACACCACCCCTCCTCATGCCGTCCATCCCACTTCACTTTCAAGGTACCATTTTCTTGGACTTGTCTCCGCCAATGAGCCACGGGAACCGCACAGACTCCCGCACAACCCTGAATGGCGGGCATCAAAGTCTTAATATGAGCCTCTAAATGCTTCCCTCCTGTCCAGTGTTGATGGTGCTCGTCCGCCCCGAGAGGTCGGCCGAAATCCAAGCTAAAGGTGTCGCTTCCAGACATGGCCCGGACTAGGATGCAACATTCCTTGCCAAAGGGTCCACACTAGAAAAGGTAAACATCAGCCGGAGGTGCACGTGGCCATCTTTCAATGGGCTAGGCAACCCATGGCCTGCCGCTGAAGAATATTCAAGACACAATCATTGGCCCGTCATGGTACGAACCAGGGGGGCTCCAAAGTGGGATGGAGGGAATTTTTCATTGATTAGTTCGTGGTCTTTTGGGCCCATCGTGTCCACCTTTCTCATAACCTCGTTGTCGCCCAGACGTTTTATACAAGGGTTTAGGACCAAGTACAGGGTTCTGACATAGAAAATGGAAGAAGGGGGAGAAAAACAAACAAACAGAAAATGCGACATGTGAGTGAATGTGGATGCTTCTCGGGGTGTGTGATTGTGCTTGCTCTGATTTTGTGTGGGTGGAATTTTTGGGAAGCGTGTGTCTGCATACTGTTTTTGGAGGGGTATCGAGGGAAAGGAGAAAAAGATGTCGTCACTCCATGCCATTCCGTCCCATGTTGCCGCAATCCGACGGGACCCTGACCATGCATCGACCAATACGAATCTTTGATAGAAAGACAGCGCAAGAATAAGGAGCATAGCTTAGCCGCCCTGCCCGTGAGCTCGGGTGGGCAGAAACCAGGAGAATGATTCATGACCAAGAGTTTCAAGCCATTGCCGCTGCTGCATCGGCGAATGTACCGACAAGGGGCTTGTCCAACTCGGTCTTGACTGCCGGTACGCCGTGTCGCATTTCGATCGTGTCATCTTCCTGGGGAAGCCAATCCACTTGAATACCGGTTGGAGCATCGTCCTTGGACGCCAGCTTTGAAAGGAGGTGCTGGTACCGCACGATGCGGGCTTCTTGCCCTGCATACGCAAATGTAGTCGGCGCAGGACGATGTGCGTGATCCTGCGGGGCAATCTCGAAGATGTCGACCATATTGCTAGGAAGACCGATGTTAGCACACCCGGTTCTGATATGAGAGCAAGCCCGCCGTCCCGGAGCTTGGGTCGAGAGTCAGTACGTACTCGGACGTCTTCGCTACAACTCGCTGCAGAGCCTCAGTCTCTCGCTGCACCTCCATCGGGTCCTCCTGTCCATTGACGCTCTGCTCCCCGAAGCTGCCGTAGTGCACATTATTTGGATCGTCGTAGAGGAGTCGCGATTCTTCGTCCTGGAAAGCCCGTCAGCCGCTGCATACTACGCTGCAATAGCGTCAGCCCGCAACGTCACACACCTCGTCATAGACGTCCTTGTTTCCCCGCCCGAGGCATGACGCACAAATGCCCATCGCGAATCGAGAAATCGGCGGGTCGGTCCCTGGTCGTGCGATGCGCTGTCCTCGGCAAATTTTGGGGCCGGCGTCGGTCGAAGGCGGTGAATATCAGAAAGAAATTGGCATAAAAGAGTGGACGGAGCTTTGCTACCAAGCAGTGTTCGGCAAGACGATGGCGTGAGGGACTGGTTGATGGCGCGTGTTTGGATTATGATGCTGGTGGCAGAAAGGGCAAGATTGCGACGATGGAATGACTTTCTCATCTCGGCAGGCGGTCGGACTTCGGGCTCGGAATATAGTTCCTTCCGACTCATTTCTCCACAGCGGGACGGGACGGCCAGGCCCGAGCTCCACGCAGCGGTTTTCTGGTGTTTTGGGACGAAAAAAATGCTGGAGGACCCGGCAGTGTGTTCGTAACCTGGACCTTGCACCGACCCGACCTGGCGGCTTCCTCACTTAAATTCCACAAGCAATCGCCGAACACCAATGGGCGCAGTTCGTTCCGTCGCAGTTACGATGCGTCCTGCTCGACATCGTTGCGGCGTATCCACTACGTAATGCATGGCATCCATTTGCTATGTTCACTGCGTATTTTTTAACTCGCGTAAGGCATACCTTACGCTGAACGGATTATCTTATCGGCGAAAGGGTTGAACTTGAGAGCTCTCCCTTGGGGACACAGACGTCAATATTGAGCCCTGTGTCACTTCTTTCCCTCCTCACATCTCCCTCGTCCCTGAAAACGGGCTCAACTGCAGACTATTGACTTGGAAAGCCCCCTTCATCGCCAAATACGGCCTGATCAATGTCCATTTTCGGTTGAAGACCATCCAGGCAGAAGACGGCTTCATGGCCATGGAAAATGCTATACAATATGGAACCCCCTCCGAAGATTTGCAGAGGCACTTGTCTCCGGTTTTCCGTACCCTCGGCCAGCTCTATTGTTCTTCGTGGAGCAATAGGTCGCAATACAGGGAAACGACATTCCTTCGGCAGCAGTGCAATGTGAATTTCCCCAGAAGTCTTTCAGCAGGCCGTCTAGTAGATCGTCGCGCAGTATAGCCGGCGAGCATATAACCCCGTCGTCTTTCCAGACAAGATGCTGCGTTTCTTGATCATCAGCTTCAACTAATACACTCACACACTACTCAGCTTCCCGCTCCCACCAGCAATAGCAATCACCTCCCGAACTTCTCTACTTCTCATATTCTCGATTTGATCTGTTCAATTACCAGCGAACCATCGTCACTATGGTCTACCAACCTAGTTTCCTGACTCTGTCAGTCGTATTCTTGGCCTCAATCGCGGCGGCTCGCCCCGATAACCTGAGAGGACGAACACCTCCAAACCCCAATACCTGTCCCTGTCTGCCGGAGGGCACACCAAGCGTTATCACCAAGACCGAGACCGCCCATTCCACAGTCTACCAGACCGCTTCGGCTTCTTTTGTCCAGGAGACCGTCACGGCTACCCTCACAGTTACGCGCCAACCAGTAACTCAGATCGAGACCCGAACCGTTCACGTCACCAAGACCAAGACCGCCGAGGAGCAGGAACAAGTCACCGTCACCTGCACCGAAGTCATCAGCGAAGGTCCCGATGGCTCAGCAACCACCAAGACCAAGGCCCCCGGAGGCCACGAACACACCAAGACGAAGACGCGCACCGGCCACGGCGGCTCCGAGACGACTGCGCCGGGCCATGATGACGACGAGCAAGCCACCCAAACAGACTCCGCTTCTGCCTCTGCAACGGCAACGGCAACAGCAACGCACACCGGCTCGAACGGCGGCAAGCCCACCAACAAGCCTCCCCATGGTGGTGATGGCGGCGATGGCGATGGCGATGACGATGACAACGGCAGTGGCTCCAACCCGACCTCAACCCACCACTGCAACCACTGGAACGGCACCAAGTGCGTCAAGCCGACTGATGCTCCTAGTGACTCCGCCGTCACTCTCACGGCCACGGCCACGGCAACCGCAACGGCGACGGGCACGATAACCGACATCGCTTTGCCGACCTACTCGGTCTGCTCCGTCTCGGTGGCTCTCGTCACCATCTACAATACGGTTACCGCGACCGTCTACCAGACCGGCACAGCCCCTGTACACAAGCCTCGCGCGCCGACAGCATTGGCCGCCTGGTAGTTTGATTGCCTGCATGGGTTTTGGCTGTGATATATCGATGGAAGTATATGGGGACGACATATTTCTCCCTTTAGTAAGGGTGGTAATGGTGAAAAAGTAATGTCTACTGTAGTTAGGAAGGATTTCAATAATCTCAAGGTGTTTATGTCAAGCTTCGAGATGCACAAGTGACGGGAAGGGATTGCCCGGGGACGTCGAATTTACTAACCAGAAGTGAAAGTGTATAGTTACAGTATTTATACAACACATAAAACGTCTTGGGTTCCCATTGAACAATGATGGGCGGCTTGGATCCAAGACATAAGTACGCTCAACTGGACGAGGCAATTGTCATGAGCGATATCGAAAGCCCATGAAATCGTCCTCGTCCTCGTCGTCTTCGTCATCCTCGTCCTCGTCGCCGTTGACTTCCACGTTTTCTTTACCACTGGCTTCAGCCGGCTTTTCAATAGGCGCAGTGGTGCCTGTGAAGCTCTGCTTCCTCAAAGCCTCCCGCTTTTCCTTCAACCTCCGAACCCGTGCCTCGAGCTCCTCCATATCCTCGAATTCCGTTTCCAGTGCCCGAGTAGCCTCCTCTTTCTCATCAAGTAGGTCATTCTCCGCAAGCAAGCGTCGTTTTTCTTGTTCCTCCTCCTCTGTCTTTGCTGCCGCTGCAGTCTCCTCGGCCGTCATGGCTGGTGCAGCAATGACAGCGTCCTCCGAATACGGCACTGTTGTCGCAGCGATATCCGCCTCAAATGCTGCCCACTCGTCCTCATCGACGGCCCCCCCAGAAGTCTTCACGGCTGTGCCATTCTGTTGTGTTACCGGGCCGGCAGTGACCGGCTTCGTCGGCAACTCCTCTTGTGGGATCAATGGCGAGGGACCAACGGGCTGCACGATGGGGGTCGAATTTGAAGAATTCGCATCCCGATGCGCAGGAGTATGCGGGCGCGACGGAATCTGAATCTCAACCCCCTGAACTGGTGTGGTGGACGTTCGGCGGTTTAGCGAAGGTGGTGTGAGTGTTACGTCTTTGCGATCGCGGTCTGACTCGCCAGCGGACAGGCGAGCAGGAGTGCTCATATTCCCCTTGCTTCGCTTCTTCCGCACCGCATCGGCTTCGTCGTCATCTTCCATATCCTCATCCGAGTCGTGTTTCCGCTTGTTCGAGGACATTCCGTCTGCGGCCGCCGATCCGCTCGCGCTCGTGGACGCTTGCTGCACCACCTTGACCTTGGCCGTATGTCCGGATCCGCGGATATGGCTATCCCAAAGAGACTCGGACTTGATCGCCTCGTGACAGAGGGTGCAGAGGAGCTTGCCCGCATCGGAGTAGGCGGCGTGAGGGTGCTCGATTCGTCTGGCAGCACGTTGCTGACGGAGGAGGGATCGTACGTCGGCCATGGTCAGTATGAACGCGTCTTGATGACACCTAAACGTGCGCAAATGCTCCGTGGACTCGGGTATGGCGAGGACTATGCTCAATGGCGCGTAGGTGTTGGGGTCGGAAAGCCAGGCGAACTTGTATTCGGGCTAAGATTTGTATGGAAGCAACGCAAACGACGTAGCGTGGTAGCGAAGCCGTACCTTTGCTCTGGCCTGGGAAGTGGAGGTGACAAGGTGCAGGTGCCAGGTGGGCAAAATTGGCGCCAGTCCGATTCAAGCACAGCGGGGTTGGCAGAGCGCAAAAGGTCTGCCGACGCTACCCCGGGTGCCCATAGCTTGCCAATCGGGGCTGACGGGCCTGGCTCCTGCCTCGACAAGGCCGATCTTCAGCTGTCTGTGCCTTCAAGGTCCCGTCGCGCAATTCGCAGTCGCATTAAAGTCTAGCCCGCATTCCACCATTTCGACGCTACCGAGACAATCACACCTCAGGAATGTCAACACACGACTGACTAGGGAATGATCACGACCCTTCACCGACCAAAGATCGTTCAACCCTCTCAGCGACGATACCCTCGCCATAAACATGGCCGACAACCCAGACGAGCCATCGCAAAATGCGCTGGCCTCGACATTCCCCAACCCGCCGCCGTTCTGGAGAGACTTCACCCCGGAAAACGTAGCCAGGATAGAAGAGCTGCGGAAAGCGCAAGCAGAGAAGGATGGCGTTACCGTCAAGGATTTGCCAGCCCGCATACCAGATGTTCCCGAAAGCCTCATAAACCTTCAACCTCCGGCTGAGCCGCTGGCGGGAACATGGAAAGTCTTGGGCGGAAACTACACGGTACGTTCTGTCGACTCGTGAGGACTGAGTGGTAACAGAGACGCTGATACTCAGCGTAGCTCGATGACAAGCTTCCTTCTCTCGAGGAAGGTGAGATCAAGCGATTGGTACCGGCGCATTCAGAGGAGAAGGACGGAAAGCATCTCGATCGAGCCTTCGAGCTCAAGAAAATGGCCAAGTCTCTTCTGCTTAACTTTCTCGAGCTCGTTGCCGTCATGGCCACGGTGCCAGACGACGTAAGTGAACGACCACCTTTCCCTCTTCCCCCCAAACCTAACCAGTCCCAGGCTGCTACAAAAATCGAAGACTTGCGCACCCTCTTCATCAACTTCCACCACGTCTTGAACGAATACCGACCCCATCAAGCACGTGAATCGGCTATTGCGCTGATGCAATCCAATCTCGATCGTACAAGAGCGGAAACGGCTGCGATTCGAGCACAAGTTGACAAGGCCAAGCGAGTTCTCGAGGGCTTGGGAAGCCTTGATACACCCAAAGTACCGGACGTTGTCAGCCCAGTCGTCGATGGCGAACTGACTAGTAAAGAAGCGGAGGCTTTTGCCAAGACGAGAGAGCAAGAAGTATGGGGAGAGGCTGATGCTTTGTTTCTCTAGCAAGGGAACGAGCCGTCAGCTACCACATGGGAAGACAGCTTCATGACCCTCGTTCCATGGGTCTTTGAGCATTCCGGAACCTGAATACACGCATTGGTCGGCAGGGCGGTGACAGTGATGAACAACAAAAGTTACGTGGTGTCTTTGGCAAGCATTGATACCCAACTTCATACCCGATTAGGGATGAACCATGAGCGAGTGGCGTCGATAAGACAAGGCAATGCAAAAAGAGATGCTCCCACAACGTGATATTGGAACAGATGACGACGTGGGTGCTCTTCACGAGTTTGCAATGGGGAAAACAGCCTTGGAGTCAACGACGTAGACGATAGAATAGCCACAGGGCAAATCATGAATTCATGCTCGACTGGCATGGTACCAGTTTCAAAGATATCAAAAGCAGCAAACGGTATCAATCCTCCATAGCGTCGCTACATTGCGCCCTCAAGAAAAGCCTCAAACCCAACCTAAGCCAAATTGCACTTCCGTCCTGCCGCAGCTGGATTCTCTTACATGACGGTGCAGGGAATGGGGATGCAGCAGCACTCGTATCCGTCGCACTCGATGCACTTGGTCTTGCCGCCCGTGGCCTCGGCGGGCTTGACGATGCTGTCGATGATGGAGGTGGCCGCGCTGCCAGGGCCGTTGCGGTTAACGAGACCGGAGGAAGCTGAGCCGCAAGCCATTGTGAATGTGGTCTTGTACTGGAAGAGTTGAGAAAGATGGGTAGATGGGAGTCTACAATATTGTTAGTTGCTGATGATATTGACTTTTGCTGAGGTAGATGCGCATGTGACGTCACGGCCAGAGCTCTCTTACTCACAGATGACTAGATAGCAGTTAAGTGACTGTTGGATAGATGAACAGTTGAAATTTGAAGATGTCGAAAGAAGGTTGAGACGGTTCAAGTAGGGTAGTCTTGATTGAACAATGGATGTCTGCTCTCACAAAGGAAAAAGGCGGTCCAGACCCAGTTTCAGCCATCCTTAAATAAAATGCCACCACCCCCGTGCCCCCTCAACCCAATGCTTGAATCTCCAAGGTCCCGTGTTTCTAAATCCAGCAAGGTTGTCGTCATGGCGTGGTGGGGTGCAAGGCATAAACCCGGCAAAATGCTGTGGCTAAACCGACTTCGATTCGTCGGCCTGCTCAGCCAACCAGTGGCAGTGCGAACCGGCTTCCGGGCCCGGGGTGTGCCCCCGATACCTTTCTCTGCTGTTGGTGTTTGCCCGTCTCACTGTTCATGCCGGACGGGAGGTGGGGGATTGGTTCCTGTTGAAAAAGCAAGTGCAATATTTGACTTACTACTCGCTGACAGCCGTTTCGGCACTTTAATGAGTCGTAGAGGATGACAGCCCGGGCTGTTGACTCGCGACAGACCCAGCGCTGGAAATGACCGAGATGAGAGATCTTGGCGAGTTTGGTTGAGACTTGGGACTCACTGGCGGCATCGCTTTGGCCGAATTCCACCACGAGGCCAAGAAGCAATGAATTGCCGTGTTCCGGAAAACGTGAATATGAGGCTAGCAGAAGCCTATCAACTACGGAGTACGGAGTGGTATCTGCCTGCACCATTGAGAGCAAGTATAAGGTACTTACTTAGTCGGCCAGATTCAATGTCCTTCTTTTAAACGCCCTTGCAATCGAAAGTTGACTCTAGACCTGGACTGATTATTACCGGCAGGAACTAGCGATCCAAATCACAATGCAGACAGACACACACGAGAAACGTGAAAGAACAGCTTTGGTTACCCCTATTTCAATACAGCTAGACAATGAACTCCGTAGCAAATCCCTATTTAGCAAAGGCCCAAATGCCCCCCCCCCCCCCCAACACACGAGGGAGCGGTATCTCCGTCTCTCAGTCCCAAGAGCTCGCGTAAAACCCAATAAACAGCTACCTATGTACCGCGAATGAGAGGATATACGCTTTTGCAAGCAAACTTCTCTAGCTTGCCCATCCAATAACGACCCAAGATCACGCCGAAGGCGCAACACCCTGCGCGCCTTGCGGAGCCGGGGGAGTAACGTCGCTACTCTTAGCAGCTGGCGGCTGTTTCTCCAAGAGGTGGCTCAGATAGCTCAGGTCATTTCGCGCCCGCAGATCTCTCTCCAAGATGCCCCGAACCACCTCCCATTCTGTACGCGACATCTGGAAGGCTTGAGGCAGCAGAAACTTCATCGTGGGACTATTGATCAAAGGACCCAGAACCTCTTGTGCCAACGCCTGGCCTTGTTGTTGACGTTGTTGGTTTTCGAGTTCAGCGCCGCGAGCGGCCGTATAGCCCGTGGGAGGCTGGTTGGGCGGAACCACCTGATGTGCCCCTTGTGCTGGGTGTTCCTGTAAAGCGTGGGCAGTGTTACCAACAGAATGTCCCGGTTGCTGGAAGGGGCCTTGGGCAACCGTTGGCGAGAATGCCGGGCCAGATATCGAGGGATGTCGTGGGGGGAAGCCGCTCTGCGTAGGAGTTGGCACATTGGTAACGGGTGATTGAGATGCAGTACCGCCTAACTGAGGCTGTCTGGGGGTATTGCGGTACACAAAGACGGCCAACAACATAGGCTCCATCCTCTTCTGAGGGACAAGGTTATCCGAGAAGTTCAGCATGAACTCTGGCATGTTGCTGTCCCCCGGAAGGACAGGAACCAAGTAAGTATCCCTCACATTGCCCACGCCCTTGTCGCCGACAACCGCGTAGCGCTTTTTGGAGACGAAATAGTCAATGAGGGCTTGAAACTCCCGTCTATAAACCTCGGACGACGGCGTTATTGCCACGACAACAATATCGGTCTGGTCAGCGTAGCGCAAGCCGCAAAGATACTCTATCGCCTTCTGTTCGTCTATGCGTCCGGCAACCGTGAGCTTCTTTGGGATGAGGCTGGTCCAGGGTAATGCGATGGTGGTAGAGAGGTTGGCGCCACCGACAAACCTGGCCGCAGCCGGGAAGTCGGCAATCGAGCTCATTACCAAGTGGCCACGCCAAATGACATCAGGATCTGTCTCATCGGTTGGCGAATAGGGTGGAGAGTCCGTTTCTTCCTGCAGAAGTCTATCCACGTCTGCGTCAACACCGGGGCCATGGTTTGGCGCCGACGGGCGGCGGTTGTGTGTGCCCGTGGGAGATTTGACGGTTGCGTAAACCTTGTTGATGTCGAAGTCGGGATGCTTGGGAGAGTGTCGGGCTCCACGGGTATCGATGTGTAGACCAGCATGGGCAGGAAGCTCCACCGAGTTCTCGTAGTGCGATTCCCCATCGGACTTGATGCCAGCTTGCCCCTCTCGGCCACTTGGTCGTCTAATGAAAGACCTGCCTTCGTCATTCTGATGGAAAGACTCGTTCTCGATGATCTCTTCGCCCTTGTGCGTTCTCCTCATACGAGGACCATCTTCGGTTATAAGGATCGACTGCTTCTCAGAGATGGCCTTCAGCTGAGCGTTGGCCTCTTGCCTTTCCTTAGTAGCCAGCTCGTCGGCGGACATTGTGGCTAGCATAGTTGGCGATAGAGTACGCTTCAATAAGCGTTTGGTTAAGTCGCCGTTTAACTTCATATTCGCATATAGGATTCGCGCCTGCATTGCGTACTGGCTCCGGTCCGGGTGTGCATCGTGAACCGCGCGTTCAATCTCGAGTGCCATGCGCTCCGCTTTAGCCGCAATACTGGTATCTTTCGGGAGGCTGATGGTCTTGTCCTTGATACCAGCAGTGAGGCTGCCGGCAACAGCCTTTTGCAGGAGTTGGGCGGGTCCCTTGCGATCCTCTTGGAGATCGCTGACCTTTACATCGAGGTCGGCCGGTGCGGTGTAGTTGACGGCAGGGGATGCCTCTGGCTCCGAGACTTTGCGTTGCTTTGGCGCAGGGATCTAGAAAGGGCAGAGTCAGCAATGCTCTGCACGAGTGTTCGGGAAGAGGGGAGGCTTACCTTTGCTTCCTTTTCACCAGTCTCCTCTCGCGTCTTGCGCTTGCCAGTGGCGGTCTTAGACGCGACGTCCTTCTTGTCCTTCTTCTCCTTGACAGGTTCTGAGGGAGCGGGTGAATCCTCGGCTTTGTTACTCCTTGTGTCTTGCGACAACTCTTCTTTGGGGTCGCTGGCGCGCTTTCCGGCTCTACCGCCCTTCTTCTTTTTCTTCTTCTTCTCGTTCTGTTCGTCCTCGTAGGCCTTTCGGCGAGACTCCCATGGGCGCTCGCCTTGTTCCATGAGAGACAGTAGTTCCTTGTGATCCTGAGGAGCACACTGCTCGCAGTAGTAGTTTTTAGGGAGATCTTCAGTGAAGACACTCATACCCATGCAAACGTTGTGCTGCCATGCTGTGCATTTGTCGCAAGCGATCCAAGGCTCCTCCGAGTCGCCATCCTGCTCCGTTGCGCCGCAGACGCAGCGGATAATCTCTTCTTCTGGCTCCTCCTCTTGCTTCTTCTTCCTTCCTCGTTTCTTGGGCGGTTCGATAGGTTGGTCGTCGAAGGCCTTGGTATGCTGGCCTTTGGTTGCGCGCACAGAGCGGCGAGGTTCCGGTTCTCCTTTACGAACCATGCTGGTTAGATCTTGCAGGTAAAGAATGCGGTGGTGTATGTGTGCGTGCTTGTGCTTGTGTGTATGTTTTGGGAGGAAAGACGGGCGGTGGCTGGCTGTGGGGCAGCGTGAAGGTGGTTGCGACACTTACCAGACATAATGGCTTTGTTGCCAGCGGTGGCAGGAAGGAGAGGTGGGAGCGTTCAAACGTCCGTCTCCCTTTGTTGGGAAGGAGCGCGAGGGTGCACCTTTGGGGGAAGGTATGGGATCTACTCCAGTTGTCGATTCAGGAAGGTCCGGTGTCCTCTGTCTTTCTCAGGCATGCATTGGATTTTATGGCAGAGCAGGAAAAAAAAGACTATGATATGTGACCCATCCAAGATACGCGCGCGACACAACAGGCTTGATGCGAAGGGCGCAGACCGCGCGGGAACCCTTCCAATTGTCCCTCTCGAGTGACTTCCAGCACAGATAGGGAATATACCGTCGCGCGACACAGTTTGCGACAGCGAAATCAAGGTCGATCGTGGGGGGGAAGCAGTGTTCGCGTGCCGCTTTTTGGGTTGTGTGGAAGAGGAGCAGAAGGGAGCTTGCGCAAAGGTGGAGGTGATTTGAGTGGGTTGCGGTGCGGTGCGCTGCGATAAAACGGCGCGAGGTTGGAGGGAAAATGCCGAACCGCCTCCACATCCTGTCATTATGTAAGCGTCGTTAACCATGATCTTGGGCCCATCGCTCGGTGAGAAGTGCACGGATGCCGGGGAGGCGGGGGATGCATCGTTATGGCCTTGATGCCTGGTTATCTTCGGTGAGGAAGGTGAGAGAACCTCTGGCCCCCCGTCTGAGTTGGAAAGCAAGACGATGAGGTAAGAGCCTCCCGGTAAAAGCTCGGACCATCCTTACCTCAGCGGCTCAGCCCTCCCCCCGGTTGCTCCCCTAGGCTCGCTGGCTGGCCGGCTAGCAGCGCAAGCAGCTAACGCGTGCGTCGATTGCCTGGAGCTTCATCGAGCTGCACCCAAAGTCGTAGCCTTCCCTGCAGACGACCAACAAACCATCCTGCCGCAACTTCACACAAATCCGATCGTCGGCTTCACAAACGAGATCAATACCGCAATCGAACCTTTAGTCCCAGCCAAGTGCAACTCGATTTCTCGCCCATCATGTCTCGCAGATACGATTCACGCGTAAGGCCCCTCCCCGCTCTTCCCTTGCTCTACGTCCCCTCCATCCTCGTAGGGCAGCAAGCTCACCCTGTGTGTTAGACAACAATCTTCTCCCCGGAGGGCCGTCTCTACCAGGTCGAATATGCTCTTGAGGCCATCTCTCACGCCGGAACTGCCATTGGCATCCTCGCCAAGGATGGCATCGTCTTGGCCGCCGAGCGCAAGGTGACTTCAAAGCTGTTGGAGCAAGACACTTCAGCTGAGAAGCTGTACATCGTCAACGAGTACGTACTTGTGAGCTCAGCATGGTATCTCTAGACTCTGACGCTCTTGCCTTCTAGCAACATGCTTGCTGCCGTTGCAGGTATGACGGCCGATGCCAACATCCTCATCAACTACGCCCGTCAGGCCGCCCAAAGATACCTCCTCACCTACAACGAAGACATTCCATGCGAGCAGCTCGTCCGAAGACTATGCGATCTGAAGCAAGGATACACACAACACGGTGGTCTGAGACCGTTCGGTGTCTCCTTCATCTACGCCGGATGGGACCCTCGCAGACAGTTCCAGCTGTACCAGAGCAACCCTTCAGGCAACTACGGCGGATGGAAGGCAACGGCTGTCGGTGCCAACAGAGCTAGTGCAGAGAGCTTGTTGAAGCAGGACTACAAGGAGGATTGCACTCTGAAGGAGGCTTGCGGCATGGCAGTCAAGGTTCTTAGCAAGACCATGGACTCAACGAAGCTGAGCGCCGAGAAGCGTACGTTATGACCATGACCACCCTTGAATCTGCGAATTAATACTAACGGATGTAAACAGTCGAATTCGCCACGGTCGGCCAGACGAGTGACGGCAAGATCTACCACAGACTCTGGACCGCAGAGGAGATCAAGGAACTGCTGAAGGAGCATGATCTGGCAAAGGACGAGTCCACGGAGGACAAATAATGGCATGGATGAATTCAAAAACATAGACGGGGCGTGATGATTGCCCTTAACCCTGATGTACCAATAAAATTGATGCCCCCAAGTTTCCGGAACCCCAGACCCCCCAAACCCCTAACAGGTTGCTGCCAAGATGCAAATGCGATTGCGATATCCCCGGGTGAACTGTAAAATGGCATGTAGTGCAGAGGTGAAAAACCAGGCTCAAGATGAAGCACAATAAAGCAAGGCAAGAGTGCAGTAAACACGAGAAACAATGCGGTGATTAGTCTTACGTGTGTAGATGGCTATGTCGATGGCTCGTTTGTTGCGTTCGCACTCTATGAAGGACCCTACTGACAGTGATTAGTGCCTCTGGCTATTTAGCTGGGTCATCTCATAGCCTACGTCGGGTCGCGAGTTCCCAGCTTCCTCCTCGTCTCGCAGACGGTTCCACCCGGTCTTGGGGTCTGATCCAGGATAGGGATGGGGTTCATGGCATTCCCTGGCGGTCAACTTCGGCCAGTGTCGCCGATAACTCCAGTACGCAACCACGTAACCAAGCAGAGAGCCCACGGAAACATCATACACGTCGTGTCTGTAGTCCTCACACCTGCTGATGGCGATGAGTGCAGCCCCCAGCAGCGGCAGAAGGCAAATAAGGGCGCGGCTAAGGTCTCGGCCCCCGCTGTTGTGTCGGAAAATGTGCAGCTGGCCAGCCAAGAACAAGCTCAGGAAGCCCAATCCAGAGAAAGAGAAAGACGAATGGCCCGATGGGAAGGACCGCCAACCATCATGGAGGAGATGGTGTGCAGTCTCGGTGCAAACATCGATGGTAACAAGCACATCAGGCTTCGTGCCAGCCGCCGGCTTACATCTGGCCAATAAGTCGGGACGCGGTCGGCCGACAGTATTCTTGACGAGGTCCGTGAGAAAGGAGCCCATGATGATGGCGATGGCAAAGGACAGGTAAGTGACCTCGTGCTTGTGAGGCGATGCTTTTGTGACAACATTATACGCAACCAATACGCCTAGCGGTATAAAGAGGGCGTAAACGAAGTTCATGTCTAAGGAGGTATCAGTCATATTCTCAAGGAATTTCCAAGGGTCCATCTGTGCACTAACAAACAGGTACGCGCTCGACCTCGGCATGAGGGTATGAGATATGCAGATCATTGATGAAGAACATGCGGTGGAATGGCTCAATAAACAATAGCATCTAAAGAAGTCGTCAGCACTGGGAGCTATGCTATGGACATGCATCGTGAAGAACCTACCACGATCCACCCAGTAAGGAGAATCGCGAATCCGAGGTAGTCTGGTGCATGAGTTCTCTACAGATACCCTGTCAGACGATCTCGCAGCCTTGCTTGTATGAGAAGAACATGAGCGAGTACGCTACCTTCCAAAACCTGGAGAATGCGGATGCGACAGCATTTCCGCTTGAACCACTGTCCCGACGGCCTGGTGCCATGTTGAGCAGTCACCGTCGTCGAGTTGCACGAAAGGCTGCTTGAAACATCTACAACTTCTTGCTGCGGCAATAGGTGTTGATCGAGGGCGCTGCAGTGAAGATGAGGGAGCTCGAACGCCGAACGTGAGCTGAGTCTATAAGAACAAAAGGAGCGACGGCAGACAATGAAAGGTGAACAAGCGCCAACGACTAGCAGCAGTCACTTGATCAAGATGCAGATCCTCCGACCAATTGTCCCTAGGGCGAGCCTTCCACCTTGGATGAACTTGAAGGGGCACGGGGGGGTGTGTCCTCCGGTGTATGTGGCGTTTTGATTGGGGGATTCGAGCTCGTGAGCTGTGACGCTTCCCCGAGCTGAGGTGGGCTGGCTGTAGGGGTACGAACCTCTAGAAGCCGCCTTATCTTATCGGATGCCCGAAGATTCTCCGCCCGAATCCGTTCTTCGCATCTGGACCTCCGAAAATCAACAACTCTATTGTGATCGTGATCTGACGGTTAGCATTACAGACACTGCTAGCAAGCGCACCATTCTCACCTTGCTCAGTATGCTCAAGTCGACATATAAGCCCACCGCAAATACTGCGGCGCCTCCCTCCCTGCTTCCTGGATGGACAGAGCACACTGCGCCGAGTGGACATAAGTACTACCACAACAGCCAGACACAAGAATCTACATACACGAGACCCAGTGCCCCGGACGCTACTGCTGCACCTTCAACGGTTTCGACGAGCTTCCTTCAATATCAGACCGTTCCTCAACTCTCCGATCCCAGTGTCGCAAACGCATATGTTGCACAGTACAACGCGCAGCATCAGCCTCCGTCACAGCGAGGAGGCTTCGGTCACGGAGGCAGGGGAGGTAGGGACGCACGCCCGCGTCCCGAGCCGGTGGACAAACCGAAGTCTAAAGTCGCGATCCCAGGATGCGAGCCTTGGATTCTAGTCGACACCAAGTACGGGCGTCGCTTTGTCTACAACCCCGAGAAAAATGCTAGCTACTGGCGCATTCCAGAAAAGCTCACGGCTGGTATATTGGAGGTGGACAAGGCCAGAATTCGCGAGAAAGCTGGGATCAGGAGTCCCACAGGGACAGTCAAGGAGGGACCACCGACAGCCCAAACTCGGCCAACGTTAGATGCTACGGAATCCACAACCTATGATGGCAACGAGGACAGCTCAGAGTACGAGGAAGTCGAGGTTACGGACGACGAAGGCGAGGACCAAGATGGGGAGGACGGACCTGCTTCCAAGCGCCAGCGCACAGAAGGCGCGGCCGATGACGCGCCTGTAGAATTCAGCGAAGCGGATATCGCATTTCAACTACAAGCAATGGGCGATGCCTACGGACTAGACCCGGGAGAATATGACGACGGCAACATGGACGAGTGGCCTGAAGGCGCAGAGGGGGTCGAGTTCTCGCAAGAAGACGCCGCCGCGCTGTTCCGAGATTTACTAGAAGACTTCAAAATCAGTCCATACAGCACGTGGGAGAAGCTGATTGAGGATGGAGATATTATTGAGGATCCGAGATACACGATTCTCAATACGATGAAGTCACGCAAGGAGACCTGGTCGGAGTGGACCAAGGACAAGATCAAGGAAATGAAGGAACGTCGGGCCAAAGAAGAGAAGAAGGATCCGCGGATACCGTACATGACGCTACTGCAGGAGAAAGCGTCGCCCAAGCTCTTTTGGCAAGAGTTCAAAAGGAAACATCGGAAAGAACCATCCATGACGGACCCCTACGTCAAAGACAAGGACCGTGAGAAGTGGTATCGCGAGCACATCAACCGTCTCAAGATGCCCCAAGCCACACTCAAGGCAGATCTCGCCACGCTTCTAAAGTCACTGCCACTTTCTGTACTGAACAACAAGACGAACATGTCGCACCTACCACCGCAGCTGCTCGTCGACATCAGATATATCTCTCTGCAGCCACAGGTGCGGGATCCTTTGATCGAGGCCTACATACAGACTTTGGGACCACCTCCAGAGGGTGATGCAACCGAGCAAGAGGATGAAGCGACGCGCAAGGCTCGGGAAGCTAGAGATCGGAGAGAAAAGGCACTGCATGAGCACGAAGAGAAGGTTGCAGAGCAAAAGAGAAGACAGCAACGGAGTCTCGAAATGGGCAAGGCCCGACTTCGAGAGGAAGAGCGCGAAATCGAACGAGCAATGCAGGTTGGCAAGCGAGGTTTGCAGAGCCAGCTGGCCAGTGCCCAGAAGAATGATCAGCCTGATGCATAGAATGAACGTGGCTGGGTTAACTGATAATAGACACACTTGAAATTCCAAAAACAAAATTCCAGCAAACCAGACGCGTGCTTTTCACAATCAACGTCAATCTTTCGTGTCTCCTGTGATAGGGTCGTTCCGCAATAGTCCGGTCTTGGCACTAACAACGCAGTCAGCCCGTTGATGTTTCGCTCCGCCGACTGCTGCAGGAACCGGGTTTCATGCACGACCACAATGATGTCTTTTTCACCATCCAAGCCTCTCATCACATCCAACTTGACTCGGGCCTCGCAGACGCGTCATGCAGGCCTCCCAACGGATGCAGACCAACAATGTTGGACGGAACCATCATCCATGGGTTGAGTTGAAACTCTTTGCTCCTTCTTGGTCCTGATACTTCATAATACAGTCAGCGCAGTCATCGTAGGAACGTGCTGCCTGCAGTCTGCGGTCGAAACACCATGATCTAGTTGTTTGATCACCCAGCCACACTTCAACGTCATTCCTTACTCTGCCATCCCTTTTTACCGCGAGTAGAAACATACTTTGATACTCGTGGGGAATCAGTTCGGATTGATACCTCTCGCTGTTCCTGCCACGACACTAGTGACACCAACTGGTGTGTTCGTGCGCAGGATCGACTGAAAATCGGCGGCCCGCCCATTGGCTCGTCGGCCACGTCGGTCATCTCGGTCACAGCAGGCTGACCGTGCTCGCACATCCCCAAGCGCACTCCGTTGTCAGACGAAGTACCAGGCGATGGAGCATACTGCCATATCAATTAGTGTCTTGAATGACAGCAGCCCTTGGGCTTCGGCTTGAGAGCCCGGCCTCGTGTCTTTTTAGTATAAGCCATTCCTCGGTTCGTTTCTCTGACTCCGGTACTCTGAGTCTCTGCTTTTCGAACCAAGACAACAGCGCACTTATACACATCATGGGCGTAACAACACTCACAGCATTTGGCATCGTCGCCCTAGGTAAGGAGTTAATACAATTCGACTAGGTGGACATGACTGACGACAGACTCAGCTTCGGTGGTACTAGCGCAACAATTTCCAGGAAACTTCCCGGGTAACGGCAACGGCAACGGCAATGGAAATGGGTTTGGGAACGGCAACGGCGGCAATGGTTTCGGAGGAAACTTCAATAACTTTGTCGGCTTCAATATACAGGAGGCGATGCACACACGAAGGATCCACGGCATATTAGGGACAATCGCATTCGTCATCGTGTTTCCCATCGGCTCGATCGCCATGAGAATCATTCCTGGACGCTTCAGCTGGCTTATCCACGGTCTCATCCAGATGGCCGGCTTCGTTCTCTACATCGCTGCTGCCGCCCTGGGTATCAAGTTGACGCAGCAAGTCACATTTGGTGGAACAAGTTTAGTAAGTCACATTCCACTCTGCGTCTAATATCCCGAGGGCTTTCACACTAACGCATTCCAATAGTATGAGATCAGCACCATCAACTTCCACCCAATTATCGGTCTCGTCCTCCTGGCCATCTTCTTTTTCCAACCCATTTTCGGCTACATCCATCATGTTCAGTTCAAGAGGTATGGCGTTCGCCAAATCTGGTCACACATCCACCTGATCATCGGCCGCCTCCTCATTCCGCTGGGCATCATCAACGGCGGTCTAGGCTTATACATCTCCAACTCTCCCAAAGAGTTCAAGATTGCCTACGCCATTCTCGCTGCCGTATTTGGCATTACATGGATCTTTGTCTCGGTCATCAGCGAAAGCCGCCGCAGTCGCCAACCGGCCGTGGTGGTTGTCGAGGAACACAAGCTCAGGAAACGGTCCCGTGGTCGCAACAGCGGAAGCCGGGGCTCGTCGGACTCGGATCCGAAGATTTGAATGCCTAAAATTGTCTTTTCATGAATTATGAGACGCCAGTTGAGGCAAATGTGCCACATTGATCGCACAACGTTGACTCATGGTGGCGATCGGACGAGCTACCAAAGCAAACTTTTGAGGATTGGCGAGAAAGCAAAGTCTAGGGCAGATCTCATATCGAATGTCTTTATCTTGCCAGAAAGTATGAAATACCACATGCAAGTATTTGCTTTTTGAGAACAGCCGAGTGTCTCGTAATTACAAATCTTCTGGAGGTAACCCTCGACTTTCATGGCCTTACGTTGTCGCCTAATAAGATCACACGGAGACTAAACAATCCCTTTGTGGTATCGCGGAATATGTACATGATGACATAATATTTGCCTACAGGCACAATCCGAGTAAACAAACCACTAACCCGCCGGGATCAGTCTTGCTAAGGCTTTGGTTCAGGTGCAATGAAGATGACCATGTCATGAACGACTGGGAAGCGTCTTTGGGCACTAAGGGACAACAGAACACAAGGCAGCTGAGTGTTTCTAAGTTACTCGTACTGGGGCACGCGCCGCGAGACAAAAATAGATAGAAAAATGTCGGCTGTGTTGCTTTCGAGGATGGTTGTTGGTATTAAACGCAATAAGCGCTTACATCAGAGGCTCAAGATAATTTCGCATACCAATATCTTGGGGAAATTTTTCTTATCTAGAACACTGAAACATGATGCAAATTGGAAGGCATTGACGCACACCATGCCTCCCTCCAAACTGCATCATGCTTCGGTTGATGATGATCGGAACTAACTGTTGCAAGAAGAAGGTCTTGCTCAGTTGCCATAATGCCATAACTAGGTGTAATCCATTGGCATCTGAACTACACCGCTTCAAGAATGACGTATGTGGAAAGCTCACTACACGGGCTTTAGAAGACGTTTTGAAAATTCCATAGATTTCCCAAAGTACTTTACTCAATGAGCTCTACTCAATATTTGAAAACGAATCGAGAATAGCTATTACGGAAACCGAATCGAGGCTGGAAAGTTCCTCTCCCTACCAATTGAGTAGGATGATTCCGCAAAAAAAAAAAAAGAAATTGAAGTAAAACTTCATCTCGTAGAGCAACGGTTAAACATGAAAACATGACATATGACTCTCGACTTGTCGACATCTAATCCAGGATCATTAGAGTGCCAGAGGGTTGACGTATTTTGTTACCTACAGTCATGACCGTAGACGGAATGGCTGACTCCGATATCTCAACAAATTTGAACAGATTTGAACATTTTCCACGAGGTCAAACGGCTGCTCTGAAAGTCATGTCGTATACCACACTTGAAGGTATCGAAGACGTGAGGAGTCTTTCATGACTTGATCTATACATAACTTTCAGTCAACTTTGGAAAGCTGCACAAATAGTTCATTCTCTCAAATAGTCGTCGGAGAGGAAACTCAGTTTCTCTTCGATCTCTCGGAATTGCTCAGAGCCCTCAGTGGGTATCAAGACGAAGCCGGAAGGTCACGGTGGGAGGCCGAAGTCCCAGAACTTCGTTGCTCTCGACTCATCGGGCACTTTTTGGACGTAAAGTTGGTGGACGGAAGCCTAGCCTCCAAGAAAAGAAAATTTCTTCTTCCAATGTCCTTTGGGGGAAAAGGGAGCGAGTATTTCTCCCAAGAGTCCAGTATCTGCTCAGGGTAGAGCATCATGGTAACCTTTTGAATGTGACGCTGCAATGGCGAGGCAAGAAAAAAGAACATGGATCAGGGGACAAAGAGAGAGGAGAAGAGATGCCCTAAATTGGCGCAACCCGGTGTGCCGATACACACTCAGTTTCCCTGTCTTTCTGCCTTGAGTCGGATTGAAGGGACGGGCAGGAGTCTATGTGCAGTGTTGTGTAGAAAACCCGAGAGGCAACAGAATGATATTGAGGCAAGAGGACTTTCAAGCCAATGCGCCGCTCAATAATACATTTTCTTGTCATCAAGGACCTCTATTAAGGCAAGTAAACGACCATGCAAGGCAGGCGTCACTAAAGATGTCGCCAGAACGAATCAAACAAAGAGCGCATGAAGATACAGGACATCTCTCGTCACTGCTAGAAAATGCCTCGTGAACCTTGATATGGAGCTGCTCCAATATACTTTAATACAGAAGAGACAGGAAGGAATGCACCACAGAGGCCAAGTTGAAATTCAACCAGCTCGTACCTACGTAAAGCTGGTTCAACTTCTCTTTGTTCAAGGCCACATTTTAGTAAACCAGTCTGACTTCATGGCGATGAACAATTCTGCTATTTCTCTTCTCATAGCCAGAGAACATCTTTTTGAAGGCTGACATAGAGGCAAAGGGGGAGAGGCAAATTGAAACAACAAAAACTTTCTCGGGTGGCGGACAGAGGTGCTGCAGGCAGCGCGCCGAAATTTGGAGAAGCTACGGGCTGAGTGCTCATTTTCGATCCGGAAAAGTGTTTTGACAGCCATAAACCCCTTCCAAGCGCGAATTACTGGGCAACTAGCTCAGGGAACCCACGCATTTGTAGGGCTTGATTTCGCTCAATGCAAAGATGGTTTCTCTAGAGTTGCAATATGTTGAGATTGAGATCATTGAAGGAGCCAGCCTTTGTCACGACGTCAATCCGCCGATACTGTGGACAGCGTAGTCTAGGTGGACCAAGCTACGCAAAGGGGCACACGCAAGAGAGGGCGACAATGGGAGCAGAGGGCGTCAACATGATGTGCAAAGCCTTGAAATCATAATATGAAAGAATGACCCGTCTTTCAAGAGACAAAGTAGATCTCAACTTGATGATGTACGTCATGGCTGTATGACCAAGACACTATCTTGAAGTCTGTACGCATTACGCCGCGCAAGCCGCGGAAAACCACAGTAGAAAAGAACTGGACCTACAAATCCAAAAAATGGAAACACATGATGGCGGGGAAATTTGGTTATTGCTGAAATCACCAAGAGAGATATTGCGTCAATGTACATGGAAAACCAACGGGAACGACTCTCGTGTCTCCCATCCTGCCAAAACAGGATTGCATTTCCGTCTTGTCAGGGTATCGGAACAACCCCGACATCCCGGTGCATTGCGTTCAGGAGGCCGAGGTTACACGGTTCCAATAGCCCCAACCAACAAGACCCGGCTTTCCGAACATGGGGCGATTTCCCTTCTGTGGACAAGGGGAACATTTCTCTCAGGGTGAATGCGACATCGTCTTTGGTGAATGTTGTTCGAGGCAAGATCCATATTCTGTACATACTGCGTGGATCGATGACTGGGGGGGGGGGGGCTTCAAGACACGTGTGTTGCTCAACCAACGCGACATAGAGAACGGATCATACGACTTCACTTGAAATATAGCGATGATTCTGTGAGAAACGGAAAACAAGAAAAACAAAGCCCTTGACTCAATGAGCATGGGGACTTGTATTGTTAAAACGAGACTGCTACTCCCTCCCTCTTGTCAGCCTGGATGGAAAGATTCCAAGACCTTGACTCTTTGATCTTACTTTTGCCTCGGTCCGGCAGAATAAACGCAGGGCGTTTGGGCAAGATTAGTCGAAATCCGGGGCCTACCACCGTGGCTCCCTCTCGTAGCTGAGCTGAAAGCATGCTCTCCGCAACGCGGATGCGTATCGAGTCAGATATCGCACAAGGGGCCATAAGGGAGTCATCAAAGGGACTAGTGTGTTGGCCTGGAGACCTCTAAAGCATTCCAATTTTTTCCTATCTTGAGTCCATCGTGAAATGGAATGGCCTGGGTACCTCACCCGGGAGGAACGAAAACGCGTTTCGCTTTTAGCCTGTAAGAGACAATGCCTCCCTTGGCATTTATCTTAGATTGTGAGCTAGACGAAACCACCGAGCCTAGGAAAGATGAGTGAGACACGCCAGAGGAGCGCCAATCGACAAGCTAGGATCTGGGACAGAGAACAGGGCTGACGGTCTCTGTGCGACATCACACCAACTTGCTCTAGACCCAGGCCGTCGGCACAGCCATCGATCTTGCGCTGCATATTAGCACTGTCAGCTCGTGGTGTGGGTTGGGTCAGCTTGCCTAGACATGCCGGCATGCCGCTCAGCATGCATACAGATGATACCACCTGACTTCTTGTGCCCACGCATCGAATTGTGACCCTGGAAAACTTTCCACATCTTGAGCCAGTCCACTGCCCACTAGAACCAACGAGCCCCTGTGTATGACGGCTAGGTGCGGATCATCCTTCCCTCTGAATCAATTTATTGATCGAAACATCCCCGCCACCCCTCCCCTCCCCTATCTTCATCTCAACCAGTCGAACTTTGAGTTATTACACCAAGAGACTCCCGCTCCATCCCAGCACTACCCTGACCCACGAATGCCAAATGTCGAACCGATGTGATCCTCCACTTCCCAAAGTATCCATCGTTGCCTTTTCCTGGGTTCCCCTCGCTCCTTGTCCCACTATCCCTAGAACGGCCTGGGCCTAGCCCGTTGAGAGACCGAAGTGAAAACATCCTGTGAACCTAATGCCCTCTTTCAGAGCTGAGATTCTGATTCCAGTCCTCGCTAAGTGCCGCTGGGGGCCAAAAACACACTTGGCCACCTCGTGCAAGTGCCAAGATCCTTAGTAGATCAAAGATGACAGGGTCAAGGAGACGAGTGGGACGGTGATTGCTGTACGAAGAATAAAGAGGGCTGGCCGTCAACTTCGGAAGTGGGCATCGACTGACGCGATGCGGGAGACCGGACCCCGGAGTTGACAAGAGTGGTGGACAAGGAGGCCCCCATTCCACTCACAGAATCGCTCACATTCCCTCCACTCAAGACGAAGGAAAAGTAAGATAACGTCAACGCCAACGGCATACACTGGTCTGGCTCACTCTTCTCTCGTCATATTCACCACCCACTTTCTACGATTCGTGTATTTACCTGCTGTTCAAGCTTGTTGGCCCCTAATTTACGGCCGGAGCGGATGTGAATGACTGCAGCTGCCGCCTGTGCCTACTACCATGACAACAAATCATCGCTCGAGAATACCAGAACAGACTAATGAGGCTCAGAATCTGCCAACATAGCTTCACCGTGCCAGATCGGCACTTTTAACGGCCAGATTATTGATGAGAGCGCTCCATATAAAAAAACTCGAAGCGCAATGCTGGCTACCAGGGTTTCCAATACAAGTTGCTAGACCAATTCCAACGGAAGACAAGGACCAACACGCCGGGCGAAAAATTCGAAAATAAAGGGGGAAAAAATGAAAATCAGCCGCCAATCGCAGAGCCCCGAAACTGAGGGGGTAGCCTCCAGATCTTCCATCTCAGTGGCTAAACCCTTGCGAGATCACGACGGAAATGATGACGTCCACAGTGTCGACGAGACTACGATGGACCGACGAGTAAACAGGAAATTGGACATTGCTCTTCTCCCGCTGTTGTCTCTGTTGTATCTATTCAACGGTCTGGATAGGGGCAACGTGGGAAACGCTCAAACCCAAGGTCACAAATACTTTACGCTTGGCTAGCTGTGTATCTGAGTTTATCGATGTCGTACGTTACTAACAGCTGAAGCAGGATTTACGAACGACATTGGCGCCGCGCCGGACGATCTAAATCTCGCCGTGTCTCTGTTTTTCATTACCTTCGTTTTGTTTCAGCCTCCCTCTGCAGCTGTTGGTCGATGGCTTGGGGCCAAACACTGGATCCCAATTATGATGGTAAGGAGGCTTCGTCCAAGCGCCGCGCCAGCAACATAAATAATCCATGCTAACCCCCACAAAGCTTGGCTGGGGATTCGTGACCATCTGCCAGGCCTTCACCAAGGGCAGAGGTTTGTTCTCTTCAAAGAGTCTTCCACATTGTCTGAGCTTAATCTGTTCTCTAGGTTCTTTAATCGCCACACGCCTCCTGATAGGCGCCTTCGAAGCCGGCTTTTATCCGACTGCAGTCGCTTACCTCTCTTTCTTCTACTGCCGATATGATCTTGCCGTGAGAGTTGGCTTGTTCTATGGACAATATGCGGTCGCTGGCGCATTTTCCGGGGCAATTGGTAAGCCTACGAACATCAAAAGGCTCGTTCGTACCCTTAGGAGATTGCTGACGTGGTGATAGCCTACGGTGTTTTCCACCTCAGAGATGGACCTCTGAAAAATTGGCAATATCTCTTCATCATCGAAGGAACACTAACGATTTTTTTCGGTCTCATCGCCTGGGTGTTTCTTCCAGCAGGTCCTGGCTCGGCATGGTTTCTAACCCATGAAGAACGACGCTTTGCCGCAGATAGGATCAAAGCCGACAGCGTTTCATTTACCGAGCATGCCTATGACGCCCATGGAGTAGAGACAGATCGCCTGACCCAACGTGACTTCATTGAAACTGCTAGAGACTGGAAGTTCTGGTATGTTCTGGTATTCAACATTTGCGCCAGCGTCCCTGGGCAGGCGTTCTCCGTCTTTCTGCCCCTCGTCGTACAGGGACTGGGTTACTCGTCAATTCAAGCAAATTTGGTAAGAAGGGGAGTAAGCCTGAGAAGCAATAGTGAATAGAAAGACTGACAGAGATTTTGCAGATGTCTGTTCCTCCGTATGCGTGTGGTGCGCTTGGATTATACTTCTTTACCCTCAGCTCCGATTATCGGTAAGTATCTGGAAGTCTCAATGGAACCATGCTCGGATCTGATATCTGTTTAAGCAAAGAACGAGGTTATCACATCCTGGGGGGCATCGTCATTGCGGTCGTAGGTCTGATAGCTACCGTTACTGTCGAATCCAACGGCGGGAAGTACGCTGCGCTATGCGTCCTTCTTCTTGGCAGTTACGTCGCTGCGCCATTGACAGTCGCGTGGTTGAGTGGGAACACCCCAGGTAAGCAGCTGGAGGTGACTAGGCGACTTGACGCGAGCGGAGTATCAGGGGGCGTTGCTGACTTGCTTCGAATAGAGCCCGGAAAACGCTCTCTTATCCTCGGTCTCAACGGTTTCGGGAATCTATCAGGCGTCATCGGTGCGCAGCTGTACCGCGATCGCTACAAGCCAGGCTACAAGATCCCATTCTACGTGACCCTGGGGTTTGTTGCAGTCTCGTTACTGGGATACCTTTCGTACAGACTGACTCTCGCCGCGGTCAACCGAAGAAAGTTGGAAATCATGAGACACAAGACTGCAGAGGAGATCGAAAGAGAGCGGCTAGACAACACGCGTTACGCTGACAAGAAGTGGACGTTCATCTATGGCCTTTGAATATGGCGGTCTGCGCAACAGCGCCCTGTACCTAAACATCAGAGAAGAACGCGTCTGCTTCGCGGCGTATCCGCTGAGCGATGTCCAAAATATCAGTCGAGGTCTTCTCTCCGTCCTCGAGCATGTATCCGTCGATGAGACTTGGCGGTACCCATTCAAAGTACACGTTCCTAACATTCGCTTTCGCCATCTCCTCGCCAGAGCCTGCTCCAAGCGAGCGCCAGATGGCTTTAGAGGCAGCCTGTTGTGCTAAGTAGCTGTGCTTCCACGAAGCGACGACCTCGTCGACGTCGTTCTCTTCGAAATCAGGTGGATCATACGGCAGAATCTTCTCACTCTCAGCCAGAACGTACACCTTGGCTTTAGGTGAGCTGTGCTTAGCCGAGAGAATTGCTGGTAGTGAGCCTGTCTTATTGCTCGTTGCCCCATATCTGTCAATGATATCCGCACCAATAAGGACCATGTCCACTTCCTGACTCGCGATTGCGGCGGCGGCGTCGGTGTAGATTGAGACGTCGACTCTTTTCTCTCTTTGCCCTGATTCTTGCAGGTAGTTGACCAGGCTAGACGTCATTGAAACTCCCTCAAACAAGGGACGAGATTCGAGTACGCGGATATCGAACTCTGAGTCCAGGCCTGCAATAGCCCTCTTCAGACACTCGAGGATAGTGGAACTCGACGATAACGTGAGAATCCGGATGGGCTGACCGGAGCCGTGATGTGTTCGTAAGAAAGTCTCAAAGGACCTCCAGATGTCATCGATAGAAGAGTCCCTCGATGTGGCGAAATCTCCTACCTTCTTTGTCACGGAGTCAAGGAAGGCCTGGGAGACGTTGGCTTCCTTGACCTGCTGTACCTCCTTCTCCATGACGGACAGCGACCGCACAATGTTGTTCAGGATTGCGGCTCCCATGCTCTCTCTACCATTCTTCCAGAGATGCCATGCTGCGAGCCGGGCATTGAGCCACCATTTGTCCACAGAACCATCCTTCTCTGCGCTGGACACTTCTCCGACTACCGAAAGAAGAACCTCAAGCGCCTTGCCCGCCAGTTGCCGTGCTCCGCTTTGGTGATCCTTCTGCAACGCGAGCAGCCCCTCGCTCAAGATCTTCCCTCTCCTCTCGCCGAGTTCGATCTCGAACCAGATGCGTCTAAGACTCTCGGCAAGTCGCGGCACGCCACCAAATCCACCGACGTCGCGGACCTCGTGGGGGTCGAACCACTGGAACCCTTTATGCTCCCAGTCGATCTGAATGCGGGACTCATCTTCGTGGGACTTGAGGCGGAAGGCGAAGGGATGTATAGTCCACTCGCGGCCAATCTTCTCGTCAGCGAAAACGTAGTCCTTTCCCTGGCGGAGTAACGTTAAGGTCGCAGGTGTGAGCGTTGTCTCTTCACGGATCTCTCTCCAGGCAGCATCAAGTGGTGAGGGATCGTCCTGCTCGATGCTGCCCGATACTGGCGCAAGATGATTCCTTGAGAATATTAGTCAGTCAAATGAGAAACAACAATCATCGCAATCTGTGTTGCAAAGGCTAGGGTAAGAGCTCACGGATAAGTCCGTACGCTGTCACTTCTCCGGAACAGAGCGACCTGCGGCCCCCGATTGGGCGGGAACTTGAAGATAAAGGATGAGACGACTGCGCGGCGAACCATTGTCTTTTTCGACGGTTCCATCAGACGGAGTTGAGCTTATTGGAGAAAATATGCTTCACAAGTGGCCTTCTGTGGCTGTTGCGGACCTCATGTGAAGCTTGCACTGGATGGACGTGATTAACAGAATGAGGTCATCATGAGGAGGAAAACATGACATGCATTCCAGCTGGTGGCAGCCGGCAGAGAAGCTCCAGATCTCTCGCGGAGTTCCGGCTGAGCAAAAGTTGACCCTTGGTCTTCCCGCATCGACAATGCATGGTAATATTCCCATAGTACAGACAGGTGCGAGGTATAGAGACGCAAAGAGTGGCCACAGTATCCCAATTGACCTGTCATCACTTGCATTGCTCAGGGCAAACTCATGGGGCCCCAACCCATTCAAGCGACATCTCACTCACTTCATTAGGACCTCAACGAGTGCCACACGATACTCAAGTTCATAGACTTTGACTCGATACTTTGGAACAAGAATGACTATCTATGGATTCATCTCGCTCTCACCATACCTTCTAACTAAATACATTCGTTGGCTAGATCGTGAAACTTGGCTCAGCGGTGAGAGAAGGGCACGACGGGCAAGACAGGTTATGGCAACCGGTACGAGGCTCCGGCGATTGCCGCTAGAAAGTATGGAACTAAGACAGATACACCTTCTGATGCTTTGAATGAGCTCAGAATTACCAGGAGGTGGTCATCACGAATCCGCGTCACTGACGGGCACAGACTCGTTGGCACTCGCTTCAAGGTGAGCTCTGAAGAGTGCACCCCCTATCGCCAGACCTTTCATTTCCGGATTGATACTGTATGGAAAGATCGGAAAAGCCTTGATGCCCAACGAATTGGGGCCCTGAGATGTGACCGATGAACCTTGAGACCTTTCGCTGAAGACATGAGTTGGCCGATTTCACCAGCCTCGGAGAAAAGAATACTTTGGAGCTCATAGGAAACCTATTGGCCACCAAATACTAGACCATTTAGATAGTGTTCTTGTAGTGAAGTCGACGCAGAACCGTGAGAAACAGCTGACAATCGACGGAAGCCGTAAAGGGCCTCTCACCCGACCGGGCCGTAACGGCCACTTCTGGCGTTGCTCATGTGAGCATCAGTCCTGACGCGACCAGCTGCATGTGACGTTCAGCCTCAAGAGCCGCATGCCAATTAGACAGCAGCCGATGCCTGGGAAGGTATTTTATCAGGTGCCGGCCTCGAGGCATTGGTAGAAGGCCCAAAATACCAATTACTTAGCAACGTAGTAGTGAGGTTCGTATCGGGTGAGGCTCGAACAATGCAGTCGCTGCCTCAATGAGCATAAGATGCATATCAAACGAAGACCGGAGGATACATCAATGAGATTTAGCCGTGCTGCTGGCTAAATAAGGCTGCCGCAGTTGAAAATAGCGGACATCGCTGTTCTGGCGGACGAGTCGGTTGTCTCGAATCTGATGAATCGGTCGATCCGCGACCATAGGTAACGAGCAATTAGTGAGGCAGCCGCCAAAAATAATTAGCGCTGGTAGAAGCTCATGGACTAGATCGAGTTCTCCGTACGTAATATGCGAAAGAGGTCTTCATACTCCTGTCTGTGACACCCTTTCCCTGGAAAGAGGTCGGCTTTGTGCCAAAGGGTTCGCGGACCGGAGCTCCCTCCGCACATGACCAACTTCCAAAGTTTATGTTCATCAAGGCGCTACTGGGACCCTGGACAACGTGATTACGTACCTATCTTATGAAGAATGAACTCCGTACGAGCATGCCGGTGTCGGACGAGACCGAACCAGGATCATCAGCAACCACAGGGAAGGATTCCATGTCCGGCGATACGAGCAGATGAGTTCTCACCACGCTGGCCGGACGAAAGTAAGGACTTAACAGCTCTCATGGGACATAATAGCAATATGAAGTGGCGTCCGACTTGCGCTTGCCTGAGGACAGAGACAATCATCTGGACGCGACGCGCGACGAAAGCTTCGGGTCCCGTCACTCGCGATGGTATTTGTAAGCATTGCAGGGTAGCCGGCGGGAAATGTGCCACGAGAAGAGATTGCAAACCAACAAGCTGTTCCGTTGGCCCTTGATCTGTCCGTGGGGGCGCTTGATAGAAGGGAAGATCTGTTATACGCAATTGTTGGGGCATTCTCAACGACCTCCACGGCGGTTGGAAGTCATCGTTGACGTACGTGGGATAAGTATAATGAAGTTTAAATCACCACTCTAAGCGACGATTTGAATCATGTGGCTCAAAAACATAAGGCTAAGAGGCAAGGAAATGGGATGAGTGGCTGGCGTAGGAAAGACTCTAGGTGCTTCGTAAAATATTGAGGCATGAAAGACGCAAACTTCTCCGGGCGAAGGCCATAAGAGGAACACAGGGATGGAGCGCCAAGACGAGCCGTTCCGCCGTAGTGAGTGAAGAACCCGGCGCGTGAACCAAATTAGGAGGGAAGTGAGCGCCTAGCTCGTAGTGAACTGTGAGGCTGCATGCCAATTTGTGCATAGGAATTTCTTTCCCTTCATTGCGAGCCGTGTGAGACCCAACAAGTGAGACTGGCCGGTATGAAATAGTTGCAGCGACAATCATCGCGGTGTGCCAGGGGCTTGGTGGGCATATTTCTCCACCGATCCGAAAGTAATCGGCCGAGGTCACGATTGTGCAGGTTGGACGTCTCTGACAGGTCAATTAAGTGGTCTATCCGTGCCTAAGCGAGGATTCCTGGCAAGTTTGTCGGGGTATGGTAGCCGCTGAGTATCTGCAGGTGCATGTTTTTGTGAGGCAGGGTATGGGCCGTGGATACGACGGGTATGTAGATGAGATGTGAGATGATTAAATGAATATCTTGGATGAATAGTGAATAACCTGGCACGCCTGGTATGAGAATCGAGATGAGCAACTGATGGGAGTTGATTTGGCCATCGGCGAAGATGTGCCCCAAGCTCATCCCGCCTCCCGCCTCCCGTCTCCCGCGTGGGCCGTGAAACGAGTCGATGGCAACGCAAGACGGGACGTTAGTAGCGCCCTCCTAAGCCGTTTTTGGGGCTTCCGATCCATGTCAACTGGCGGTTGGACTCGGTGTACCGTACTGACAGTGAATGGTTGGGATTATTACTGCACCGAATCTACCTTTGAGCAGGCTTAGCAACATAGGAGCGAATAGCAGTCTACATATTCCGTACTCTACCCCGTACATGCTGCGTTAGCAAGGCGAAGCAAAGCCTGGACATGAAGTGCCTTCTTCTCTCGTCTCGGGGCAAGGCAAGCTAAGGCCCTGTCCTGGGTACGTTAGGCACACAGCCCAGGCCGGTTGCCAGGGGTTCGAATCAATGATCAACGGTTCCCGAATCCTTGGGGGTCGAAACATGACCGGGGAGGAGGAGGAGGAGGAGCCCAAGAGGAGAAAAGAGGAGGGGAAGAGATGCTCCGTCAACGCGCGCGTGTGTGCAGCATGGCAATCACTTGTGACTACGGGTACGTAGTGTAGATGTGTGATTTAAGCAGGGAGGCTTGCAGGTTCGTGAAGCGCACCTCACAGCAGCGCGCAAGGGGGGTCGGCAGAGTATGGCTTTCTTCCCTCGCAGTTTTTCTGCTCCGGCTCGATGATGGGTCCGTGGATTGCGTATGAGTGTACGGATAAGAACGAGTCAGGATGGGATGAGAGTGAAAGTGAGGGTGAGGGTGAGTAAGTGTGCGAGCGAGTGAGTGGATGATTGAGTAGGGGAGTGAGAGTGTGCGGTGCCCAGGAAGGAAGGCAATTGTGAGTACTTCGTATGGCACCGTGGCACCTTAATAATTCATTACCCGCCAGGTTGGTTTGGTCGGTGTTTGCTTGACCTTCCACGACCTGGTCGGGTAGGCACGCACCCGCGCAGCGCAATGGAACCCTGGGGCTTGCTTACCTTAGTACCTAGGCAGGGAGGTAGGTAGGTAAAGCTCCAAGGTCCATCGAAGGTCTCGCAGGGAAAGATGCTGTTAAGGAAGTGGGCATCGTCACATGTAAATGACTAACACGGAGCCACTTCCGGCCCCTAACATGCTACCACCCTCCCCTCCCCTCCACCTCCTCAGGCTCCTCCTCCCTTCCCGGACCACCACTAGACCCTTTTCCTCGTCTCGCGACCACAACGGCTGTTCAAAAATCTCCATTCTCCACGCCATGTCCATGTCAACATCCTTCCGGGACATCTTCCCAGCAAGTAAATCTAACGTTCCACACATCAATCGGGTTCAACAGCTTCTAATCGCCACCGTCTGCCTGGAAAGAATCACCAACGACGAAAGACTGTCGACATAGTGCCTTGACCTTCACCCGCAAACGCACTTCGATTACAGCCGCCCACTATCAAAACCATCTATCCGTGGTACGCATACCATAGACATAGACCAACAAGTCTCACCCCCCTCAAGCGTCACTCCCTTGATTCCTTTCGCCTCCAAGGCCCTGGCGCCCACTGCCCAATCCCACCGGAAGTCTCGAACTCGGACGGGACATATCCGCCGCTGCCTGGCTACCGATTTCCGGGGTACATTGAGCTACCAACCGGTCCAGATCCATCGCCGCGTCCGTCACCGTCACCGTCAACATCACCGCACCGACGACAACCCTACCCTTCATCCTTGACCGACGGCCACACCTTACCAAAACCTCACCATCACCAGCCTTACCTCTCACCAGCCTGCACTTCGCACATTCCGCCTCTCATATCCAACTCCGTGCGTGAGGTCCGGCGGAGCGGTGACATGCGGTCTCACTATTCCGCAGAACCAGGATGCAGCAGCAGCAGCCAGAACAAACCGAAAACCCCAGCCGTGCATCTCGTTTGCCTGTCAACCCGCGACGGCACAAGGTAGCGCCAGAGCAACGGAAGCGTGTTGCAACAGCGTAAGTTGCTTGTTGAATCTCTAAAATCTTGATCCTCTATCGTTTACTGCTTTTAATTTGCTGTCTACCTTCGTTCTTTTCTACCAACCCCCTTCCTTATGCCAAGTAGCATCTCTTCCCTGGCACACGATAATCCCATCACTGTCTCATGCCGTTCACTCAACGTACTGAACTTCCTCCTTAGGTGCAACAGCTGCAATGTCCGTCGCATCAAATGCTCCGGTGAAAGGCCATGCCGCCAATGCCGCAGCTCATCACGAGAATGCCAGTATCCCACCGTGATCGAGAAAGTCTCCGTCGCTAGGAACGATCTAGATGATCTGAGGAGGAAGCTTGAGATTGCAGAACGGGCTCTGCAGATTGCCGTACCCGACGACGTTGCGAGACAGCAACTGTTGCAACAGGATGTTGACGTGAAGGGCTCTCGTGCCGGGTCGGCTCCATCCATCACACCCCCAGAGCCGCATGATTCTTACGGGGAAGCGAGTAACGAGATTGTTGCCGAGACCGCCGATGGACGCCCACTGCACGATCAGGATGGAAGAACCCGTTTTCTTGGCGAGACCTCTGGTGCAACATTCCTTGACTATCTCAAGGAGTTCATGTCCACCGTCATGCCACTTGCATTCAGCCCCCAGTGGCTGTCACCTACGCCAAATAGCGGTTTAACATTTCTTTCTTCCCTCGGCAGTTATCAGACATACGACTCTCGTCCCATAGAAGTCGAGTCGAACGCGGACCCTCTCTCATTGCCTCCCCGGGACGAAATGGCTCATATGCTCGCCAACCTCCGCTACTTCATCCAGGACGGCAACGGTAAATTCCCGTGCGGCGGCATCTATTGGTGGGGCGATCTCAGCCAACCGCCCACCGTCCAAGCTCCCACCGTGTCCGGCGACCCGAAGCCCGAGGTGTTTCCGTCCGGGACCCCTCAACAGGTCGTCTCCGACAACTATCGTCATCTTGCATTCTACCATACAGCCTTTGCCGTCGCATGTCAGGCAAATACCACGGCGAGATCGATGCCGTTCCCAAAAGACTTGAGTCAAAGTTACTTCGCCCGCGCCCGCCTGCTACTAGGCAATCCTCTTGATATTACTCGGTATACCATCAGCGACGTTGCCGTTCTAGCACTGATGGGCTTCTACCTCATCGAGATGAACCGTCGCGATGCAGCCTACGTCTACGTAAGCAATGCCATGCATATATCCATCATGCACGGCGCTCACCGTGGCTGGGTCGACGAGCGAGGCAAACGCGTTTTCTGGACTCTTTATATTCTCGATCGTTGGCTGAGCTGTCTCATGGGCCGTCCTCCTATTATCATGGACGATGCCATCCGGCTACCACTGCCTTGTGATGACCTGTAAGTTCCCTTGACCCGTCCCAACACCCTGGCATCCTACCCGAGGGAGACCTCCCATGATGGATTCCTGTCGATGCAGTAAGACACTTATCCAACACAATTGTTAACCCCCATGTAGTGAAAAGCCAGGGTCTTTACCCGCTGCAGCCGGACTTCGAGCCCACGTCGAGCTGGCCCGCATTTCGGGCCACATTGTCTGCAACACATATAGAGTCGCCCCCTGGGATCGTGGTCCCGGAGGTGCGGCGCGGCACATCGACCGAGCGCTGCAGTTGCTCGGGAGCTGGCAGTCATCACTACCACCTACCCTGCAAATGTCTACATCCCATCCAAGTAGCGATCCCTCGTGCTGTCTCCTGCATATGGCATACAACCAGGTAAGCTTCTTTTGCCCTGTCGCCTCCCTTTCCCTCCTTACGTTACTCCTCCGAATGAGGATGGGGTTATACGCTCCCCCCTCCTTTCACTTCACGACACCCCTCTCCCAGTCTGGGAATAGAGAAAACAATCTCAACCCCGTACTAACTCCAACTCTTCCCGGAACCTGCAGCTTCTCATCCTTGTCGTCCGCCCCATCTTCTTCGCTGCTGTCAAAAAGACCTTTGCCGAGCGCTACATCACCTCTGAGCGCCGTTGGGAATTCTCGCACCACGCAGACCGCATAAGCTCCTGCTCCAAGGCGGCGCATGGAAACCTGTACCTCGCTCGTTGGCTGATGACTCTCAATGGTGGGACTCGCAAGTTCTTGCAAGCGGGGTTGCATTACATATTCAATGCCGCCATTATTCTGATGCTGGAAGAGCTTCTCGTCTTCTCGCCAGCCGCGGAGCCCGACGATATCAACGTCAACTTTGCCATCGGCGTCTTTGAAGAAGAGGCCAAGACGGAGAGCAACTACGCTCGCGACTGCGCCACCGTCCTGAAAGACCTCCAGTCTATTGTTCAGAAACTGCGACTGGACAGCCAAGCTGTCTTTACAGCCCGCGCTGGTGGTATCAGCGGAGGTCCTTCTACCCCTGGCTTAACGTCGGACGACGTAACGAACGTCAGCAGCAGCATCAACACGCCGTCCACATCATATTCTCAACAATCTCAGCATCAAACCTTCCCGCCCGGCCCAAGTCATCATGTGTTGTATCCCATGACGACGGAGCATGGCGCGTTGTATGAAGAACTCGTGACTTGGGTTGAACACAACGACGCACAATTGTACAGTAATAACTATTCCATATAAACCATCATATATAAACAAGAGCCAAATATTTCAGAAATGCAAGAGTAGTTTCGCTCGGTGGGGATCGTTGGTGTCTCAAGAAAGAGAAAAGAGTTGAAGCTTTATTGAACCGGGGAAAATGAAAATTGTTTAAAAGATAGATAAAACTCCGCGCCATGTCTTTTTTTTAAGTTCTTCAACACAAGTTCCGAAGAAATGTTGAGAAACACCCGCCCAAGGGCACACACACACAAAGAGATGTCGTCAGGTACACATGTCCCATGCCAATGACTAATCCAATAAGAGACTCATGAAATGTCTTTCCCATCCCTCACTCTCTCTAATAAGAATAAAGTCGTAAAAAGTAAATAAATGAATAAAAGAAAAAAACGTCTAGTTGGAAACGGTCTTGGCCCTCGGAGTAGAGGGGAAGATGGAGTCGACAACCTCGGCCGATCTCACGGCAAGAATTGACAAAAGGGTATCACTCAGCTGTTGGAAAGAAGCTCGTCAGTCACAATGTTCCAGGTGGTGTGTATAAGATGGTGTAGTGGGGTAATGAGAGAAAAATGAGTTGGCGGGGTTCAACTTACTCCGTGGGTCGCTTCGCAGCATCCCTGCAAGAAAACACCAGCATCGGGCGCCACGGCGCCAGGGGCATATCGCACACGGTAGTCGCGTCCGACCTCGAGCTTCCTCGATCCCGAGGTCGCGTCAGGACCAGCGATTTCCCATCCATCGACAAGCTCGCGCTCGCTGGCGTTGCCGGCGGGGGTGATCTCGGGAAGCAGGTTCCAGCTGTCGCGAAGCATATCGATGTGAGCGTTGCGTTGGTAGCCGGTCGCCGCGACAATCAGATCGACGTCGAGGACCTCGTCACCGGGTAGCTGGTTGACGAAGCCATCCTCAAGGCTGTCGCCGGCGGCGTCCTCGAGGCGGCGGACGTGGATCTGCAGGCGGTCGGTCTCCTTGTTCTCGGTGACCTGGGTGATATCACGGCCGAAGAGCATGCGGTGGGGCCACTTGCGCTCGTCGTAGCCGAGTGTGCGCTTCTGGTGATACAGCATCTCGTACAGGGCCTCGATGAGCTGGAGTCTCACGACGCCGTAGTTGGTCGCCTTGGCCTCCTTGATGAGAGAGCGGCGGTAGCTCTGGGACTTGGGGTACAGCTCGTCGACGTAGGAGGGGTTGAAGATGGAGTTGACAAACGGCGAGTCGTCAGCGGGCTTGAGGAACTCGGAGCGCATCACCATCCACGTCTTGGCGTTGGGGTACGCGCGCTGGACGTCGCGGAAGATCTCGGCAGCAGACTGGCCGGCACCGATGACGGCAACTCTGTAGGGTCTCGAGTTATCCTTGAGAAGCTGCGGCACGAGCTGGGCGTACTGGGAGGAGTGGATGATCTTGGGGTGGTTGGCGGGCATGACCTTGGGGATGCGCGGCTGGCCGCCGTTGGCGATCAGGACGTTGCGGGTCTGGTAGGAGCTGACCTGGCCGGTCTTGATGTTGCGAGACTTGACCGTCCAGGTCTTGATGCTGCCAGCAGTCTGAGGGTCGGGGGAGACGGAGACAACCTCACGGCCGTACTCAACAACATCGTCAAAGTGGCGAGCACACCAGCGCAAGTAGTCCTCGTACTCGGCGCGGGCGGGCAGGAAAGTGTCCAGGTTGGTAAACTCGACCAGGCGGTCGTTGCTGTGGAGGTAGTTGAGGAAGGTGAACTGGGAGCGAGGGTTGCGCAGGGAGGCCATATCCTTGATGAAGGAGATCTGCATGCGGGCTCCGGAGAGAAGCATGCCCGGGTGCCACGCGAAGGCTGGCTGCTTCTCGAGGAAGAGCACCTTGGCGGCGCCTGAGCCGGAAGCGAGCTGGCGACCGGCCTCCTGGAAGTCGTGCATGGAGACGGCAACAGACAAACTGGCGGGGCCGAAGCCAACGCAGATGAGGTCGTGGATATCGCTGTGGTCGGTGGGCTGGAGGTACGGGGACTTTTGGATACGGGAAGCACCGTTCTGGTGGCCATTCACACCGTTGCCGTTCTGGTGGGCGGCTCCGTTGCCGTTGGTGTAGCCATTGCCGTTACCATTGTAGGTAGAGAAGCCGCTGCCGGCGTCGGAGCCGTTGGTGGGCGAGTCGCAGTGAGGAGACATGGTGACAGGTAGTGGTGGTGGTGGGGGTTCAAATTACGGAGTTTGGTGTAAGTGTGCGTGAGCTGAGTATATAGACAAGTCGCAAACAGCGGCTGGGGGTATTATTTGACGAGCGAATGGGTCGATCAATGTGCCAGTGACAATGCAGCTGAGCGGGAAGAGCAGGGGCTTTAAAACCATCAGCTTCATGACCTTTGAAATCTCACTCTTTGGAAGAGTGGGAGCACATCAACTGACCTTGAGGGCGTTACTTTTCGATTTTGAGACGGCTTGAATAAAAGCCCGGTGTAAAAGTGGGATGCGGGTGCGAAACTGCGCGGGGTATTTTTTGGGTGTGGTCAGAACTTTTTTTCCCGTCTAATGCTGACTTTTTCCTTGTGATTGATCCAGAGTAAGTCTCAAGCCACACTGTTCGTCATCGACTCTTAAAAGAGTGGCGTATCTGGTTGAAGCCTTTGGGTATAATGAAGATGGGCCACCGGTTGAATGGGCGGTTGAGGAAAGGCTTGATGAGAGAAGTGGGAGCTGGTGAAGAAGAATCAAGAGACGCACAGGAAGCAGAGGAGGGGCATCGAGGGGCTAATATGTAAAACGGGCAGACGTTGATGGATGCCCGCGTCCCATTGAGGCGGCGTGATCGACCGACAAGTTCGAAGCTGGACCGCTGGACCCTCGCCTCGGAGCTCACGAACGAGCAGATGGAGATTAGGACTGGGTAGGGGTATCCGTACTCTGTACATTGTCGTTTGGTTACACGCCCCAGAGGCTGGGGACTAGACGTATTTGGAGGAGCCTACTCAAATTGCAACATTCGGTTCTTCGCGCGAATGGGGCAACGTCGATGCCGCGATCCTGTCATTCTGCCGGAGAAGGCCTACACTACGGAGGACAGGACAGGACCCTGGCCCATCTCTCTTGGGAGAAGAGCTGCACAGAATGCCGTGGGTAGTGACGGTACGGAGTAGTACGGAGTATAGGTGCTTGTCATAGGTATTGGCGTACCTCGTGGGCGCAAAGAGCGAAGCGCCAGCTCGGCTCAAAGCAAGAAGCCATCCACAACGGACGCCTTTCCACATCCAGGGGTTGGGGCCAGGGACAGAGTCGCAACGGGCTGACTCCAGAGATGGGCTCGCTAGTAAGGGATCCCCTGGGAGGGTCTGGGTCCTGGGTCTTGGTCTGGGTCTCGCAGACTGGAACCCATGCCAAGTTCATGTCCAAGGTACTTTGTATCCGTACATAGGTGGTGTAAGTGGTCCTTTGGTGAATGGAGGAACTTCTTGAGTGGGCGAGTGGATGATGTGGTGCAATGAAGGGTTGTATGTACATACAGACAAGAGTGGGAAATGCGCTTCGGTTGACGGAGAAGATTAAGGTAAGGTAGAGAGCAGCGCTGCATTGTCGATTGCACGAGGACGGAAAAAGAAATGAAGAACAAGACCCCATAATCATCGAACCAAATCCGTCTGAGATGGTGTCCAGCATCAGCGGCGGCGAGCGGCGGTCGCACGCCTTGGCGTTGCTGGCTCGTTTGCATGTGCCGGGCCACAGGAGTGGAGCGGACGGGAGGGATGGACCGGAGGCACAGAAGCTAGAATGAAAATACCGAAGCGATTGAGGACCTGACAACGGGTTGAGCGTTAAAGTGAGCGCCTAGAGATGATGGATGGACCGTAGACGACCCGACGAACGAACAGTTTTCCCAACGCGGGGATGACAACGACGTTGACTGGACCCTGGAAAGGCTCAGCTGATGCTTGTCCGAGGCAATCAAGGTATCGATCGATGTTTTTGTTCAGTCCGAAGACAACCGCCATTCCTGGTATGTGGGACATTTGCGAGTCCTCGCCTCATTGCGAACTTGTCTGTTCCCCTCATAGTATCTCGTATCTCTCTCTCTTGTTATGATATTGTCTTGGGCTCTCTAGCACTGAGGTGCTTCACGTCGGTAAAGTATTTGGGTTGCTTGGGCACTGGCCGTTGAGACTAGAAGCCGCCGGACAAGGGCGATGACATCGAGGCGTGGTTTGAAGAAACTTCACGGGCATGGTAGCCGTGCTACGTGCAGTAGGCCAGGCCAAAGCCGTCGGTTTACGAGAAACTTGTCGGCGACGGTTTCCCAGATGATGCAGATCGATGGTGCCAGTAAGACCCACTCCAAATTGGTCGCGATGCAGAAATCGGACGGGGGACCTAGATGCAGGGGAGACGAAGATGTGGGAGTCGAAGGGGACGAAGAAAAAAAAAAGGATGTTAGTGAACAGGGAGGGAGGGGTGAGACGATGACAGGTCAAAAGGAGAGAGAAAAAAAAATCGATGATGAACAGTTTGCACGACCAAGTGGAGTCGGGGGAGGGGTCATGATGCGATTTCGGGGTTATCTTCGGATCTGATAAGATCAAATCTCTCAGGTCCCTCCTTCCTTCCTTCGGTTCAAGGCCGTCCCAGGTAGGAGGGAAGGAGGCTAAGAACAGGCCTACGCCGCCTTCCTGACGTCGCGAACCTTCCATACGTACCTCCACGGTACCTGTGTCTTTCCTAGCTGCATGCCTCAGGTACGTGTACCTACCTTACCTACGTATTCGTACACGCAAAACCTGGAACTTTTTGTTGTTTTATTTGGAAGTATCCACGGATACCTCACACTACCTTACCTGCCTGGTCTGTCCTTTCCCTCCTTGGACTGAGGCAAGGTAGAGTAATGGAAAGTCATGCACCGGTGGAGGCTCCTTTTTCTTGGGAATGAAACAGGAAAGAAGGGACAAATAACTTCATGTGCGCGGAGGTTACGTGCGAAATTGTTAAGGTCGGGAAACCAACCGAGGCAAGAAAGGCGTACCGTTATCAAAAGTTCCTGCCTACCTTACCTTACTCAAGGTATTCTGTTGCAACCCAGTGTCTTGCTCGCTCACTTGTTTGTACCACAGGGCTGTGGCGGGTTTGTCGAACAAGTCTCGAAGCTCGAAAAGATGAGGGCCAAGATGCAGGTTGCGTTGCAGATGCTCACCAAGAAAGAAACTTGACGGGTTGTGGAATGTGGAAAAACCGGGGCATTTGCGATCCAATGCGCGCTGTGGAGGCGGCAGGATCACCAAGAAAACATGAGTCGGGTTGTTGAGATGGTACAAAGCTTTGCTCCGAGAGCGGGCAGTGCGACCGGGGGGTTCACGAGAAGACCTCGGAATTGAGGTTCCAAGGTGTGCCATCGCCTGGCCCCGGGGGGTGTGTTGGCATCAACCCCCAGCACTGGAGATGCGTACTTGTACAGAGTACGAGACTATTAGAATGCGTCCATAAGCCCATTGCGTAGTATTGGGAGAGGACCTTGTCTTAGCGCAGAGGAGAGCGTGAGTGAATGAATACTCACACGCGCAGTAGTGTGAGCCCTGGCATTATGCAGAATGAGGTACTTTGCCTCCCTTCCAAGACGCACTTGGTGATGGATCTAATCTGACAAGATGTGGAAAGAATCCGTCCGTTGTAGTACGTACCTCTTCTGGAGCTACCGGTATCCATGCCACACAGCACGCAGTGACTTACAACCACTACCTTCCCTTGACTTGAAGACTTGTTCTTGAGGGAGACAACCACCAACAGCATGGTACCTAGTAGCTAGTATGCTAGAGGACTATCAATTTGCCTCTTTCAGGATGTAGTGCACAATGTCAAGTACGGGTGAGCGAAGCGGGAAAGCAACATCCTGTTCCGGCCTATCACGAAGAGTGCGGGCCGGAGACCGGAGTCGAGGCGGAGAATGGGCAGCTCCCATCTGGACAGCCAGATTTGCAGACAACGTGGGCAATGGGGATATGGGGAAACACCAAGGGTTTCTCGCAAGAGCCCCCCGGAGCCATTGGCGAGCGTTGAGGTGATTCATGGCTTTGCAGTGATTGGGAAGTGTATTAAATTTGTGGCTCGATATGCGAATGAGACGCACAGAGAAGTGAAAAAATTCGAGAGGAAGGGGAAGAAAAAAAAAACGAATGACTGAGAGCAGTCAACCGAGGATAATGTCGCCTCGTCGGAGTTTGCGGCAGTGGAGTATTTTAGCCTGGGACCACCTCATTCAAGACTGGCACATTGGGTGGGTGTGCTAATTGTGCTTGTGCGGTTTTGCTGGTTTTGCGGGAATTTTTGGCGCGGTTGGCATCATTTTGCCCGAGTTATCTGATGATCTGATTATCTAAATCTGATAAGATCCGGGTCTAATTAGGTAAGGCGTACGTACCTGCTGTCTTAGGCCCAGTGACGATGCCACGATGGCCCCCGTCCGACCGTCGATGAACCTAAGCCCTGGTCCTGACGAGGCTTTTTCCCTGCCAGGACGGGACTCAAGAGCCACTCCATGGATGAGGAATCCGCGAAATCCATGGCATATTTAGCGTCAAACCCACCACGCATCCACTGGCGATCATCCACAGCCTTTTCCTGCATCTGTGAGTGGTAACATAAGCACGGGTATCCGTCCATTACCTTGGTATGTATCCGTAAAGTAGCTGGTGACAACGGCAAGAAACGACGGACGCAGGGAGGGGGAAGCGGGCAGGCAGACAGTGACAGGCAGGCAGGGGAACGGCACCTGAAGAAAAATTCGACATGCGGCATGGGCATGAGCATGAGCATGAGGTGGGCGTTTCCATGGCACGCTGCCCGGATGCACACGTACCTTAACTTGGGTACGGAGTAAGGTACGTTACCTCACTTCTTCGGGGTCACCACGAAACCTGAGCAGGCATGCACTGGGGGTGCAGACTTGCAAGTCGTACTTACCTACCTTACCCGACTGCAGTTGACTGCAAATGGGAAAGTGCCGCCCGGCCAAACGAGGACCTGCCACCAAGCAGCCCCGAGCAGGAGCAGGAGCAGCAGCAGCAGCAGCCAGCAGGAGGAGGCAGGAGCCAGCAGGAGCACTCGCCGAACCCCAGAAAAGATACCTACCGTGCTTCCTTGGGTGGGAACTGGGAAGGCAGGAAGTCACTCTGGGCTGTCCCTCCGAACAGGCAAGAAGAGTCAAGACAGGGAAGGTGGGAAAATCTCTTCACATGGATTCCCACCATCCCGCCTCTCGAAACTCGCACACAGCATTCACCAGGCACCTCAGTCCATTCAGCATTTCTCCATCATGGTGCCCTTCTTGTTCTATGGGTATTGTTATTCTTGTGTGTGTAGGTACGGAATACGCCCGGAGTACGGAGTATTCGTACGGATATCTTACCCCCCAGCCTGACGGGACTTCTCGCACGCACACTGCATAAGCGACTTTGCACTTACTCATTGCCTTCCTTGTTACTCGCTCTCACTCTTCACAAGAGCAGCTACTCCTCAAACAGACTGACTCTCGCCATGCCCTTGAGGCATACGGAGTACCAAGGTTCCAATCCCATTTCTGCAATACCACAAACACCACCGACTGCCGACCAAGAACCACCGAGTACGGCTCAATCCCGCCGCCCCTCTCGTACCCGACAATACCATCGAGTCCATACCCGAGTAGGTAGTCAACCTGGACTTCCTTTCGCCGTGTCCTGCGGCATTCATCCACTCATCCACCCACACTTTCTATTCCCTGGACCCGTCCGATCCATCCACCACGGCGCGCTGGCGACCTCCACCGACATCATCCAAGCATCCGTCCCATCCCATCCCTAGCCATCCCATAGCTCGCCGAGTCGCCATCTTTCCAAAGGAGGGGATACGACGAGTATTGGGGCATCGCTGCCGGGATCTGGACGATGGGCGCCCACCAAGCTGCAGACTGCAGAATCCAGACAGCCTCCTGTGACGTCTGGCTGGCTCTTTCTGACTCTTTGGAACCCGAACCCCAACCACTGCCTCCCAGGACATTCCCAAGACCAGTATGCTGACCACCGCCAGTCACTGACCGCATTCTCGAGACTGCCTCACCCTGTCCTCACCATCGATGAACGCGTACTCACTTGAGTGCCGGCCTCTTTCGACCCTCTCGCAGGCCCTGGGTGGAATATGTCTTTTCCATCTAGCCTGGTCTTCAAAGGCACTGGCCGTTCTTTTCCGATGTCGAATTACGTACTGTCTTCGACTCAGTCTACCCCCACATTTGGGCCACACTTCGCGCCTTTGGCTCTTACAGCGGTGCATCGCCCCTCCACCTAGACGGGCCGGAGACGTGACACGACCGCAGACTTGTGACAGACTGACAGTAACCCCACGGCTAGATGGCGACTCTTTCTCCATTGGCCTCCCTTTCCTGGCGCCTATGTTTGGCTAGGGTCACTCTTCCAACCCATCCATCGCATCCAGAGATCGATACACAAACATGCCAGGCGACTATTTCAGCTTGTTGCTCCGACTCACCTGCGCGCGCACATGGCACGAACCTAAATAATAACATATGCTTCCTGATCACAGTACATACCATCCCGCCGGCTCATGCCTACCTGTGGATACCACACCAGACGAAGCAACAGACGAAGCGATCCAGATAAAACCACCATGTGCGGGCGGAATCTGACCAGCCAGATGCCTTCTTCCCACCACCATTTCGTCGTCCCGTCCAGTCACCAGGGACTTGGTGGTTGAGTGGTTCCCCAAAAGAGCCCCGCGCCGTCGTCCTCCGTACCGCCCTCTTCATGACCTCCAGAGGCAAGTGCTCGGAGAGTTTGCCGCTTATAGAAACCGTTGTCCGGCAGTCAGACGAGATCGGCCAGCCGCCGCGAACTCGGTCGAGCATCAACGCGGATCATGGCGTGGCGTCTGGGGGAAAATGGCCTGTTCTGGATGTGCCGTCAGATCTTGCGCCATGCTTGTGCATCTCTGCAAACCCCCAGCACATGTTTAATCCGAGCTCGACATGCCTTCATCCGACGTTGGAGGTTCCGTCGCGGGTTATTGGCTGCGGAGCGTGAGACATGAGCAGCTACAAGCTTTGAGGGTTCGACGTCCCTTACCGGAGACGGCCGCCGGCCGGCCAAGCTCGAAACCCGTTTTTCTCGCCGCCAGGGCTAGTAGCTCGGACACGGCAACATTGCTTCCGCTTGATTTAGATGCGGGCGGGGATGCATGTCGAACAACGGGTTCCATGGTGCACAGCAGCTGTCAAGAGCTTTGCCTGACCACAAGATCGGATAAGGCTGCCGGCCATCGGCATGCCGTGCAGGCTCGCCACTGCGGCGGTAGTCGTGTCTGCAGACTTCCGGTCTTACGTTACACATCCGAGTGAACGCCGTCCAGGTTGAGGCAGCCAGAGAGCGGCCCTCGAAGCTTATTTCAAAGCAAAGCGTTTCGCCCTCGGGCAGCGCGGCGAGCTCTATTAAGCCATGACGCCATAAGCGCCGGAAATGGCCCCCCCCCCGGTCATCTGGGTCCTCCCTTTCAGTGATCTGGAGGGCCGATGCCTGGCCTCAAACCTGTCCATCCTGCCGCAAACCTGGAAATGAGCGTGGGATGGAAATCTCACAAGTCATAACCTTTCAAGCTTACGGATGGCGACGAGGAACTTGTGTGTAAGACGCCCAAAGCGACCAACACACCTGGCGCTGCCCCCCTTCAGCCACATCAGGATCCGCTCAGGATGGGCGGGGGGGGGGGTCTCTTGGTCGTTTCCTTTGTGTGCTGCAAGCGCGGTAGCTTGTCTAGTCTGCGCTTCTGATAAAGCTCTTCAGCCAGCGAACACACACACACACATACGCACACACGCATATACGCCCATACAAAGACAACCAGTGGTAGATCAACAATCCATATCTTTATTCTGCAGCACTCCTCATCTCCCCTGTATCTCCTTGTCAGTCTACCGTCGCACCGGGAGTTGTCACACGCCCGGCATACGCACAGGTCACTGATAGCCCTACCCACAGGGCCGAGCCGTCTTGAGCTAGGCAGCTCGCGCCAACACGCCGTCATCATCCACGAATGAAAGATTCCATATTTCATCATCGATACACGAAGCTCTGGCGACCTTTCTGGATTGTGCTGCAGAATTGCTCGACATTTCCCACCAGCTGAGTAATTGCTGCAATCTTACAGGCCAGGAGATCTGCAGCCGACCCCGTGTCAACCCCTCGCATTACCCCCATGGCATGTTGCCCAGCACCCAACTAAGGAACCACGCCGTTACATGACCGGATCTGTGAATCATCACTTGTCTTATTGGACGAAGACCTGTCCCAGCGCGTGGTCTCTTGGACCTCTAGCTGCAGGTCCATCTTGATCTGGACTCGGGCGCATTGACCGTCGTGCGCTTCCCGTTGAAAAGAGGGCCCCGACTAATACCTGGATACCCTTTGTAATGCTATGGTTAACGAAGGCTTTGTGCATCGGACCACTTCTTGCAGCTTTCTAGGAGAGCTACTGAGATTTTCTCATCAGTTTGGGAATAGCATCTTTTCTTGTTGAACGACGACGAGGCCAACATGACCGACCCTGAGCTGGAGTCCCAGCTCTCTATCCTAAATCCTCGACCAACTCGGATCGCGGGACCTCGCCTCCTTCACCAACTTGTGCAGCTTACATCAGATGAATCGCTGCCAGCGATTCATTCACTCAATAGCCATGGACAAGAGTCGACTCTCTCTTACGCTCAGTTCCATGATGCCGCGGATGCCCTAGCAGCTCGGATCTCTCGTTTGGCTGCGATATACTCCGTGTCGGATGATTTCGTTATACCGATACTCATTCCCCAATGCTCACATCTTTATATTGCGATGCTGGCCATCCTTAAAGCCGGCGGTGCTTTTTGCCCTTTGCATCTAGATGCACCTCCTGAGAGAGTCAGATTCATCCTCCAAGACGTATCGGCGAAAGTTGTGCTTGTCACCCGGGACTTGGTATCAAAGATTCCCCGTGACGATGCGGAGAGGGTTGTCTTAGTCGTCGACGAGGAGGTCACTGATGATCCGAATTCATCACCAAGGCCCACAATCAGGCATATTGAGCCTCAACATCTTTCCTATGTCATGTACACTTCTGGGTCGACCGGCACGCCAAAAGGCGTTGGAGTCTCGCACGACGCTGCAACACAGAGTCTTCTCGCCCATGATCGGCATATTCCAAATTTCAGGCGTTTCCTTCAATTTGCCTCGCCGACCTTCGATGTATCAGTATTCGAAATTTTCTTCCCTCTTCTACGTGGATCAACATTAGTTACGTGCGATCGTGGTCGCATGCTTAACGATCTTCCTGATGTCATCAGGACTTTGCAGGTAGATGCATGCGAGTTGACGCCTACAGTCGCGGGCAGTCTACTTCGCTCGCGGCAGAATGCTCCCTGTCTAAAGCTCCTTCTGACGATTGGTGAGATGTTGACAGAGTCCGTTGTTCGCGAGTTTGGCGGCATTGACGTTTCGGAAAGCATGCTATGGGGCATGTATGGCCCAACCGAGGCTGCAATCCACTGGTAAGTGATTGTATGTCTTTATCGAAATCGTAAAAACTAACCCTTCGTAGCACACTTAGACCAAGATACCCTACGGATTGTCCCTCTTCGAATATCGGGTTTCCTCTGGATTCCGTCTCGTGTTTTGTCGCAGCTATCCCCGAAGACGGCTCCCCCTTCAACTTCAACATACTTCGAAAGGGGGAACTCGGCGAGCTTGTCGTAGGAGGATATCAACTCGCCAACGGCTATCTCAACAGACCAGAACAGACGAATGCGGCATTTTTTGATACTCCTTATGGCCGCGTATACCGCACCGGAGACAAAGCCGTTATAAACTCAGATGGAACTATGAATTGCCTCGGGAGGATATCTGACGGCCAAGTCAAGCTGCGCGGCCAGAGAATTGAGCTCGGCGAAGTGGAGCAAGCCGCAATGCGAACCACCGGTTGTCACAGTGCTGTTGCCATGGTCCTTGGGGGGATTTTGGTTGCGTTTTGCGCCATTGACGAAGGATTCGTCCCGGGAGATTATGTGGAAGACATTCTCAACACTTGCCGTACGTGGCTACCGTCTTTCATGGTCCCCGGCGACGTCGTTATCAAGACAAGCTTCCCCAGGTTGCCCTCCGGCAAAGTGGACCGGAAACAACTCAAGAACGAATACACAACGACGGCATCGACACTATCGCAACCCAAAGCCCATTTTGAAGCGGCCAGTCCACTACAACAGGAGATGTTGTCAATTGTATCAAACTTTCTCGGTTCTCGAGTTTCTCCATCAGCTTCGCCTGCCTCCATAGGCATTGATTCTCTAAAGGCCATCAGACTTGCTTCAGCTTTACGAGAAGGCGGTTTCCAGGCATCGGCAGCGGATATCCTCAGTTCCAAGACACTTTCAGCCCTGGTCACCTCTCTACAAGCATCGGGATCAACCTCTTCAACAGACCAAGAACACCACATGGTTGACCTCAACGATCCCTGCGAGATACGATTCGACGAGGTGCTGAAGCAACGAGCCGACGTGACTTTTTTGAAAGACGATATCGCACGCCTTCAAGCGTGCACACCTCTGCAAAATTCGATGCTAGCAGAGACATCCGTCAATCCACAGGCCTACTGTAACTGGATCAAGCTTGAATTTCCGGCGAAGACTACGACGCAGGAAGTTTTGCAGTGGACGTACCAGATCGCACAGAGCAATGAGATCTTACGGTCAGGGTTCGTGTCATTTGATGATAGGTTCGCACAAATCATCTACAGCAAGCTTCCTCAGTCTACTGTTCAAATTGTCCCCCAACTGGACGAGAGTTATTGTCTGGCTTCCGATGAGAATTACTTGCGTCCTCTCAAAGTCCAAATTCTGGAAACTCAGCAAGGTCTTGGGCCAATCGTGCTCTTCCAAATGCATCACGCCCTCTATGACGGATGGTCGGTCGACTTGTTGATCAAAGACTTTTCCACACTGGCCACCGGTGGAGTACCCGAAACCAGACCGCAGTTCCAAGACGTTTCCAAATTCTATGCGGAACCTGCAAATAAAGACCGCATGGATGAGGCGCGTGAATTCTGGGCGGATCACCTGCTTGGTTGGCAACGACATAACCTACCGCGTCTCATGGGTCGCCCAGCTGATACTGTCGAGACTCGGACTGCAGTTAGGACAATGAACATTTCGCAAAGTGCCCTGCAGAAGGCCGCAACACGGCTTCAATGCCACCCTCAAGTTTTCTTTCAAGCCGCTACACTATGGCTCTGGGCCGGGTTGCAAGGAGAGACGGACCTTGTAATTGGCTCAGTCTCGTCAGGCAGGACCATTGCGGTAACGAGCATTGAGCGCATCATGGGACCTTGTATCATGACAACGCCTCTGCGAGTCAACTTAGCCGGGATTGCGACCATTGCCGACCTCGTTCGCCACATCCAAGCTACGAACCGTGGCGCGCTACAACACGGCATATTGCCGTTGGCGGACATCAAGAGAATCGCAGGCACGAACCTCGGAGATGCTCTCTTCGATGTGCTATTTGTCTACCAAGAGTCTCTCTACAGCCACCAAGCAAAACAGGGGCATGTTCGGGAAATATCTCATCAGGACTTTCTAGAGACCAGCCTTCTGGTTGAAATTGAGCCTTCCGCCGAGAGCTCGGTTTGTCGCGTAACATACCACACCACCGCCTTTACGACAGGACACGCCGAGATTCTGATGGAACAGTTGGATTCGGTGGTTTCACACCTTGTAGTCGAGCCTCAATGCCAAGTGGAAACTATCGGAAAATCACTGTCCCCAGGGCTCACTTCCATCTTCAACGCCCATCCTGCAACTCTCTCTACGGTCCCGGACCTGGCGGCAATGTTTGAGCATTCGGCAAGTGCCACACCCAATGCCACAGCCATCCGATTCGCAAGATCTCTTGATGATGGAGATGTTGACACCATGTCGTACAGCAGCCTGAATACCTCGGCTAACAAAATCGCAAGGCATCTTCATAAGCTAGGCGCGAGAGAGGGCGGCATTGTGGGCATAATTATGGAAAAGTCAATCTGCTTGTATGCCGCCATTCTGGGTATTCTCAAGGCTGGCTGTGCATACTTGCCTCTCTTACCCACCACCCCGAAAGACAGAATCCGGCTCATTTTGACCCAAGCTGAGGTCACAATCTGTCTTGCCGATGCGGCTGTCTCATCAACTCTAGGCGATCTCTCCAGTTGTCAGTTCGTGGATGCCCTGTCAATCGACATGCCCGGCAGCATGGAGAACAACTTGGGTCTGTCGGCAGACCCTTCACGACCAGCGTATGTCATCTATACGTCTGGAACCACAGGCACACCCAAGGGCGTGGTAGTCACACAGAAGAATATCGTGAGCAACCTGGATGTTTTGTCCAGGATATACCCCCATAGCAACGCTTCTCGTTTCCTGCAAGCATGTTCACAGGCGTTTGATGTCTCAGTCTTTGAGATTTTCTTTACTTGGAAGGTTGGAGCATGTTTGTGCACTGGTACCAATGATACCCTTTTCCAGGACTTGGAGCGTGCCATCCAGTTTTTGGGATGCACTCATCTCAGCATGACCCCGACGGTTGCTTCTTTGGTCAACCCTTGCAATGTGCCCGCAGTAAATTTTCTTGTTACTGCCGGCGAACCCATGACTGCACATGTTGCAGAGAAATGGACCGGCTTCCTATATCAAGGTATGTTTCACACTGCTTTCCAGGCCTTGATTTTGAGCTAACTAGTCTTGTAGGATACGGCCCAGCTGAAACCACAAATATTTGCACCGTCAAAAAGATGAAGCCTGGAGACTTCATCGACCATCTTGGTTTTTCATTTGACAACACTTCGACCTTTGTTCTCGGTTCTACATCGAATGAAGCAGTTCCAATTGGCTGTGTTGGAGAGCTCTGCTTCGGAGGAGACCAAGTAGCAGCTGGCTATCTGGGGATGAAGAGTCTCACTGATTCCAAGTTTCTCGACCACCCGCAATTCGGTAGAATCTACCGATCAGGCGACATGGGACGAATGCTTGAAGATAGATCTTTGATGGTCCTTGGACGCATGGATGACCAACTGAAATTGCGTGGACAGCGAATTGACACTGGCGAAATTGGCAGCATCCTCACGACCTCAAGCATTGCTACGTCAAGCGCGGCAGTCATCGTCAGCAACGCAACCACAACCGCGTCTCAATTAGCTGTGTTCTATGTACCCGCTCAACAATCCCATGATGACTTCAGGACCTTGCCTATCGACGAAGGACTGTTCCAAGCAAACAACACCCTTCTCGGCCGCCTTCGATCCCGCGTACCTGCCTACATGGTCCCAAGCTACCTGATCCCAATCAGTTCCGTGCCATTGACGTCTAGTGGCAAGATTGATAGAGCCAGGCTGCAAGCATCGTTCCGCGGCTTAGATCGAGACTATATCAACCGCGCTGCAGGCTCTCTCCAGCAGAAGGAAGATGAAAAGTTCTGGTCTGAAGAGGAGCGAACAATCAGAATGGCGATGTCCCAGACGACCAAAGTAGCAGTGGATGAAATTGCTCGATGGCAGCCTTTTGCTGCTCTTGGGCTAGACTCTATATCTGCGATTTCACTTGCGAGGTCTTTACAAGCTTCTTTCAGCCGAAGAGTGCCGGTCTCGATGATCCTTCGGGCAGGCTGCATAGCTCGTTTAGCCCAGGAGATACTTTCCGACGCATCTATCACCTTCTCAAGCACAATCTCTAGGGCTTCCACGCTGTTTCCACGGGAATTTGTTGAGGAAGTAAAGAGAGACTTCGAAAAAGATGGGAAAACGGTTTCTTCGGTTCTGCCATGCACCCCGCTTCAAGAGGCCATGCTTTCGTCAACGACAGGGTCATCCTACTCAAATCAGATGATCTTCAGACTACACATTTCTGATACAGACATGAAGGGCCACTGGGAGCATATGCACCACCGACATGACATTCTCCGGACTTGTTTTGTGTCGACCAGAGATCCACAACGTGCCGTTGCGCAAGTTGTACTAGACTCTCTTCCCATGACGTGGGGTCTGATCGTGGGAGGCAGTCTAGAAGAAGCAGCCAGTCAACACGTGGAAGGGTTGCCCGGTGCAGTGGACTCGAGAATCCCACCAGTTTCACTCGCTATCCTAAGGGTAACAGGAGATGTCTACCTCTCATTCGCCTGTCACCACGCGCTCTATGACGGCGTGGCAATGGAGGCACTCCTCGCCGAGGTAGAGCAGCTCGCAGTCGGCAAGAGTCTCCCAGCTCCGTTGGAGTACGAGCCTATTCTTGCAGAGATTCTTCAGTTACCCGATGGAACAAGCAGTTTCTGGCAGAATCACTTTGAAGCGTTCAAGCCCGCTCAGCACATTCTCTCAGTTGGGGGCTCTCAACTTCCTGGGTCAGCCACCACTATTGTCACTTCAAAGCCGCTTGTTATGTCCCTCAGCCAGATGCAAGTAATGTGCAAGATTTCGGGCGTTTCGGTGCTATCATACTTCCAAACAGCATGGTCTGTATTCCTTGCTCTGGTGTATGAGGAGTCAGATATTTGCTTTGGAAACGTCATGAGCGGCAGGGCTTTGGCAGTGGACGGCATTGACCGTTTAGTCGCTCCTTGTTTCAATACTTTACCTGTCAGAGTTGAAGTCCCCCCATCAACGGAAAGCGTAGCTCTCCTCAAGACATTCCAGAACATCAATCCTCGCCTATTGGAGCATCAATTCACCCCCTTGCGCTCAATTCAAAATCAGGTTTCAAAGAGTGGTAGACAGCTATTTGACTCGCTTCTCCTCCTTCAGCAACCTAGGCCAAATCGTGCTTCTGGCATCTGGGAACTAATTGAGGATAATGGTACCATGGATGTAAGTCATGATCTCGATGGCCGACCAAATTTTGTGAGCGAAGGAAAAGCTAATGAAAAATGTACAGGTACCTCTCGTTTGCGAATTGGTCCCGTCTCCGGTCCGTGACCTGATAATCGTCAGACTTCACTCTAACAGGTATGTCGCAGATCGTCAGCTGGCATGAAGAATGGTGGACTAACCTCAAGTGCAGTCCTTTTATGACACAAGAAGCAGCCATGGGACTGCTCGACACGTTTTTGTTTGTTGCTCAATACATAGCGACCCACCCTGCTTCCAGTGTTCCTACGCGAGATCATTTGCCGCCAGAATCAAGGCGGGACCTTGAACGTCTCAAAGTCGAGAAGATTTCAGATACCGCCGAGCAGTCAGACGTAGACGTAGGTTCCGCTACCGAAGAGTGGAGCCAAGATGAAGATCAGCTCCGATCGATCATCTCCGAGCTCTCAAAGGTTCCGGCCTCAAACATTGGCAAAACCACAACCATCTTCCAGCTGGGCCTTGACAGCATCAATGCAGTGCAACTTGCAGCCATGATGCGGGAGAGAGGTCTGGAGTTATCTGCCTTGGACGTCATTGAATTTCCTACTTGCGCAAAACTGGCCACTCGACTACATATTGTACCCGCGCAGACTACCAGTCAATACGACTTTACGAAGTTCGACCGAGAAGTCAGGGACTCTTCAGCTGGTGAATTCGACAAGATTCTGCCATGTTCACCTCTACAATCCGCTATGCTGAACGACTTTATCCAGTCAGAGGGTAAAGACTACCTGAATTACATGTCTTTTGCGCTCAACGAAGACATTTCTGTTGATCTACTTCAGAAGGCGTGGACTGCTTTGCTCGACCACCATGAGATCCTGAGGACAGGGTTCATCTCCACACAACATCGAGATGCCTCTTTTGCAATGGTGCAGATCCCGGCCACACGCTGCCATCTACGTCTCACGGTTCACAATAATGCGCCCGAGTCGTTCAGTGTCACAAAGTGGAAACTAGATACTGCGCACGAGATTTTGAGCTCAATGCAGCAACCCCCTTGGGCCGTAGCTCTCGAATCAGCGAATTCAGGCGTAACAATGCATCTGATCATGCACCATGCGCTCTACGATGCATACTCATTGCAATTGCTCCTTCGGGATCTATCATTATATATCTCCGGAAAGCCCATGTTACAACATATCTCTCTCGAGAATGGTCTCTCGGAAATTCTTCAGGCTTCTCTTGAAACTAGTCAAGCAGAAACTTTCTGGAAACAAAAGGCTGCTCAAGTTGTTGTCAATCGTTTCCCAACCCTGACGCCCCTGATGGAAAAGTCTCCCGAATCGATGGTTGTCAAGCGCTTTTCTAGTATGGACTTCACCCGACTGTCCAGAAACGCAAAGAGAGTCGGCGTATCAATCCAGGGTGTCCTGCAAGCCACTTGGACTCGCATTCTGTCCGCGTATCTAGGCGAAGAAGATGTAGTGTTCGGCATCGTCTTGTCTGGTCGCATGAGCGATGAGACGAAGAACATTGTTCTCCCATGCATCACTACTTTGCCTGTCATCGCGCATAACAAATCATCAAACTCCGAGCTTGTCCAACAGATGCTTGACTACAACAATCAGCTTCTGAAGCATCAAAATGCTCCCTTGGCACAAGTTCAGAGATGGCTTGGATATCCAAACACGAGGGTTTTTGACACTCTACTTGTGTATCAACGAATGCCAACTGACGCCGCTCCCAACTTCCCGGGGGAAGTTGTCAGCGAAGAAGGCAACTTGGATTATCCAGTTTCGTTTGAAGTCGAGCCACTCCCCGACGGAAAGGTCCAGTTGCGTCTGTCCTTCAAAACCGATATTTTGCCTAAGACTCAGGCACTTCATTTACTGGACCAATTCGATGCCGTACTAAGACATCTCGTCCAGTGCCCGGAAAAGACCGCAGTTGACCTATGGACCACTGACCCTTCAATTTTCTCCATCATACCTCCCTTGGAGCCTACGATTCATTCCAAAGAACCTTTCCTCCACAGCTTTGTCGAGACCAAGGCTGAGACTCACCCCGACAAGATTGCCCTAGAATTTGTAACCGGTTTCAACGGCGAGACCCCGATCTCTAGACAATGGTCTTTCCGAGAGCTCAACGAGAAGGGAAACCAGGTCGCGCATGTTTTGTCACCTCACGCAAAAGTCGGCGAGACTATTGCAATTCACTTTGATAAGTGCCCAGAGGCCTGCTTCGCGATTCTTGGAATTCTCAAATCGGGCTGCGCTTTTCTAGCCTTGGACCCGTCGGCTCCCAAAGCGAGAAAGGAGTTCATTCTCAAAGACTCTGGCGCTTTGGCGCTATTGACTAATGTCGAGATTGACTTTGCTGTCGAGCAGCCTATCATCCATATAGACGACACTGCACTGAGTCACCAGCCCAGGCAATTCAATTCCCCTGAAGGTCTGAGCGTGCAAGACAATTCTTATTGTCTGTACACATCTGGCACTACTGGAACGCCCAAAGGATGCGAGATAACACACGAGAATGCAGTCCAGGCCATGAAGGCATTCCAGAGGCTGTTTGATGGACACTGGGACGAGACGTCCAAATGGTTGCAGTTTGCATCGTTTCACTTCGATGTGTCTGTTTTAGAACAGTACTGGAGTTGGTCGGTGGGGATGACTCTGGTCGGAGCGCCCAGAGATTTGATTCTTGACGACCTCGCCGGTACGATTCAGCGCCTCGGCATTACGCACATCGATTTGACGCCCAGTTTGGCTCGTCTTCTTGATCCAGTCGAAGTTCCAAGTCTTTCAAGAGGAGTCTTCATCACCGGAGGAGAAGCTCTCAAACAGGAAATCCTTGATGTTTGGGGCCCTGTTGGTGTCATCTACAACGCATATGGCCCAACTGAAGCAACAATTGGGGTGACTATGTATCAACGTGTACCACAGAACGGAAGGGCATCGAATATTGGCAAACAATTCGACAACGTTGGATCATACGTCTTGCATCCAGGCACAGACATTCCCGTCATGAAAGGCGGTGTCGGGGAACTCTGTGTTTCCGGGAAACTTGTTGGCAAGGGTTACTTGAAGCGACCTGAATTGACTCATGAGCGATTTCCCTTCCTGGAAAGACACGGAGAACGTGTCTACCGCACAGGAGACCTGGTCAGAGTATTGCACGATGGCTGTTTTGACTTTCTTGGCCGTGCTGATGACCAAGTCAAGCTCAGAGGTCAGCGCTTGGAAATAGGAGAGATCAACCACTCGATTCGAACTCGGGTTCGTCAGGTTAGCGATGTCGCTACTTTGGTGACCAAGCACGGCAGTCTCGACAAGGATCTCTTGGTCACGTTCTTCAGCTGTAATTCAACAGGTGCTTCGAAGAGCGAACTCCAGGTTTTGAGCGAAGCAAACACTGCAACCCTCGTCCGTTCTGTACAGAAAGCCTGCAGAGATACTCTACCGGGATACATGGTTCCTTCGTACATCTTCCAGGTACCGAGAATACCTCTTTCTCCAAACAACAAGGCAGACATTAAACAGCTCAATCAACTTTTCCGCACGCTCACCCCTGAGAAATTGGTGCAACTGTCACCATCTTCAAGCGCAGCTTCTGAGCCAATCAACGACACTCAACGACTGGTCCTATCAACGACGGGAGAGTTTCTGGGCGAGGATACGAGTATATCTCTATCAAGCAATATTTTTGACCTCGGTGTGGACTCTATCTCAGCCTTAAGGTTGTCACGCCAACTGCGCAAGAATGGTCTCATTGGAGCGTCGCCGCAGGTCATTCTTCGAAACCCGGGTCTGGGAGATCTGGCTGAGGCTTTGCAAGAGAGCCAGTCTTCGAATGAAAGGAATGGTGTTCAAGAGGCACGCCAGCTCATTCATGCATTTGAACACAGATACCGGTCCTTGGCCGTCCAGGAGCTTGGATTGACAGATGATCGAGACATAGCGTACGTTGCACCATGCACGCCTCTCCAAGAAGGGATGCTTTCGCGCTTCATGTCAGATCAGGACGAAGGTGCCTACTTCACTGCGTTCCGCCTCAGACTTGCGCCAGCAGTGTCCATCGCCAAGCTCAAGAACGCCTGCGAGAAGATGGTGAAAGCGCATGCGATCTTACGGACTAGTTTCATCCAAACACCCGCTGGGTTTGCTCAAGTCGCAGTCAAGACCTCTCAGCTCTCATGGAAAGATTTCCGTGATCGTAGCCCCACCGAGATCGAGCCACTACTCTCCAGTGCTCTTCCAGACCTAATACATCAGAACAGTAGGAACGTTTCAAATCCTCTGGAGCTGATTGTTACTCGACTGGGTGAGGAGACCGTCCTTGTTGTCCACATCTTCCATGCGTTGTACGACGGCTCGAGCTTCGAATCCATGCTTCGATGGGTGTCTGCCGAGTATTTGAACAAAGAACACGAGACACCTCCATCTTTCCTGGACACCCTCGCTTATGGTCCTTTGGCAAATTACGATTCTAGCCGCCAGTTCTGGGTTGAGCATCTTAGTGACTGCTCCTTCGATTCCCTTCCCAGGTTGCGCTCAGGAGATTCTGCTGCTATCATCACAAAGACCAAGACTTATTCGGCACGCAATCTGGAGACGTTGCGTAGGTCTCTGAACGTCACTCTGCAGTCGGTTGTGCTTGCTCTGTGGACCTCTGTCTTCAAGAAGCACTTTCCAGGCAACGCTGCTACTGGAGTCATCGTTTCTGGCCGATCTATTGATCTGGAGCAGATCGAGAATACCATCGGCCCGTTGTTCAACACACTTTTATTCTATGCTGGCCTTAAAGAGGGTGACACTTGGTTGTCCCTTATCCAGAAATGTCATGAGTTCAACACCTCCGTGCTGCAATTTCAGCACGTACCGCTGCGTAACATTCAAAAGTGGTGCACAAAGTCTCGAGGCCGTCCCATCTTTGAGAATCTGTTCGTCTTTCAGATCGAAGCACCTCACTCCACAGAGCCATCTGGCATGTGGTCCATCATGGACGACTATAGTGTTTCTGACTACCCCCTGGCCTTCGAAGCATCCGCGACCCCAGATGGCCAGTTGCGCGTCCAGATCGTTGCGCACAGAGACGTAGCCGACGCGGCGACGATGAGCTCTCTGTTCGAAGAAATTGATGACGCCATGGTCGATGTGACATCCAGGGCCACCCACTCTTTGCCTGTTACCGCAAATCCTTCCAGGGAGGCTTCAACAGCGGCATCTCCCCGCACACCATTGACTTCAAGACCTGAGTCCATTGATGGAGAGATTTCGAAAGAATACCAGCTCGACTTGAGCCTGTCAGACTTTGAGTGGAACCCGAATACATTGGCTTTGAGGAAGGAGATTGCCGCCCTGGCTGGTGCTTCCGAAGAAAGCATCACAGAGAACATGGCGCTGCTTCAACTAGGGCTTGACAGCATTGATCTTGTCAAGCTCTCTGCAAGACTCAAACACATCGGCTATGAGCTTACCTTGTCTCAACTTATGCGTGCGCAAACGATCGCTGCGATGTCCAAGATCTTGAACGAGAAGAAGGCAACTTTAGCTGAGGTCGACGACCAATCAGGCTTCGATGAACTCAAGAGTCAGTTATGGAGAGCAGTCGTATCGACTCAATTCAACCTCGACAACGCAGAGGCTGTCTTGCCTCCTACCCCTCTGCAAGAGTCTATGATGGGAGACATGCTACAGTCAGACTTTGTTCAGTACTTCAATCATGACATTTTGGAGCTGGCCGATGGACTAGACCTTGATAAATTTGAAAGAGCCTGGTTGCAAGCTGTGGAACGCTCACCAATCCTACGAACCGTATTCGTTCAGATTGAGGATCCGGACGTGGAACAGACTTTCGCCCAGGTTGTGCTGAAGCCGAACTCTTGCTTGCCGACTTTGGGCAAGTTTGAAGCAAATGGTCAGAACGAGCCGCAAAACATTATCCAACACCACAAGAAGAATGCTCGAGCCGCAAACGGGCAAGGCAACTTACTTCAATTATCCCTCCTATCTACGAGCTCAAGGCCTCTGCTCATTCTATCGATTTCACATGCTCTGTACGACGGCTGGTCATTGGCCCTGCTACACCAAGACGTTGCAGCCGCCTATCGAAACCAATTGGTAGAGCGCCCGCCAGCTGAGCCGTTCCTACGAGACCTGATAAAAACACCAACCGATCAGTCAAGAAAGTTTTGGTCTCGATACCTCGCAAACACTCAGCCATCTCTACTGCCTGAGAGGCAGTCTGCCGACGAACTATCTAGAGACGTCACTCACCGAACAGAGGCTATTTCGAGCATCGGGCAGGAGCAAGTTACTGCATTCTGCAAACGCTATGCTGTCAGCCTGCAGGTTTTGGGTCAAGCATGTTGGGCATCGGTGGTTGCGACTCTGCTCCAGTCTCTTGAGGTCACTTTCGGTGTGGTTCTTGCTGGCCGTGACTCCGAACAATCGCAGGCTCTGGTGTTTCCGACAATGAACACTGTAGCAGTACGTTGCTTCCTTCATGGCTCGACCACGAGCTTTTTGCGCTACCTTCAAGAGACGATGGGCGATATCACGGAGTTCCAAAATTATCCTCTGCGAAAAGCCCAGAGCGCTGCGGGCGGGCGTCTCTTCAACACTCTCTTCATCCTCCAAAAGAGCCCCAACTCAGGATCAGACGACGTCCAGATCATGAAGTCTGTTCAGGGGTCTTCCGCGACCGACTTTGCTGTCTGTGCTGAGTTGGAGATCACTCCCGACACACTCGTTTGGCGCATTGCTGGACAGAATTCCTTTGTGTCCGAAAAGATGACGCAGCAACTACTTCATCATCTTGACAGAGCTCTGATGTTCATTGTCAATACACCTGAAGACAATCTTCTCTGCTTTGAGGGTGACCAGGTTTCGATCTGTCAACTACCAAAATTTCACGCTAAAACAGCGACGACCTCGTCTTCCGGATCAACACCAACAACGAGCCCATCTGGGAATGATGCTGAGTGGACACCGGATGAGAGCACTATACGAAGAGTACTCTCGCGAGCAGCAAATGTAGAACTCGATTCGATCAGCAAGAGCCATACCCTGTACAACCTGGGTCTGGACTCTATCAGCGCCATCAAAGTCGTGACACTTCTGCGCAAAGAGGGTATCAACCTTGGCGTTCGCGTGCTCTTGACTTCCAGCTCGATCAAGGAGATGGCCAGGCATGCCCAGGTAATTCCTCCTAGCTCCGATGCTGCACCAGAAACGCGGGGTATCGCCTCCAGATACAAGCTACCCACTTCTATCAACACGCAAGTGCTCCTTTCCAACGCTGGCTTGTCCAAGTCGTGTGTTGAGGATATTTTGGCTCCACTACCGATGCAAGTCTACATGGTCTCCGCGTGGCAGAATGCAAGGGGCCATGTTTTCTATCCCGAATTCTTCTATCGCCTCAAGGGATCTGTCAATATCGATCAACTGCAGTCAGCGTGGGTTACTCTAGTGGACTCTGAGCCAATTCTTCGAACTTGCTTGGTCGCTACGGGCGAAAGATCATTGCCCTTCATCCAGATCATATTGCGAACTGATCTTGATGGACCTCACAAGCGGATTGTCATTGATGGACAAGATTCAACCATGAAGACAGAACAGTGCTACCCACAAGTGCAACTCAATGCGAAGCAAGAAGACGACGAGTCATGGGAACTGAAGTTACGTATTCACCATTCGCTTTACGACGGCTTCAGCTTGCCGGTTCTCATGCAGAAGTTCCAGGCAATGATCCAGTCAGAAGCTTCTGATGTGGTGGTTGATTTGGGCTCATGGAGGGAGTTCCTTGCTTCAAGCCATGCTGCAGAAGTCAAGCAGAGCAACAAGGCATTTTGGTCCAACTATCTGAACGGTGTTCACCAGACGCCGGGCGATAGTCACGAAGATTTGTCGGACTCCCTGAGCCGAGTATCTCTCCTCAAACGCTCAGTCGTCCCGGAAGTTGGTCGTCTCCAGGAATGTTCTGCGAAAGCCGGCGTGGGACTACCGGCACTTTTCTTCGCCGCCACGGCAAAGGCACTCCATAAGTTCAGAGGTCAGGGAACGAGAGACATTGTCTTTGGTATCTACTATGCCAACAGATCATCGACCGAGGGATTGGCCAACACATTCCCCACGCTCAACCTGGTACCGCTCAAGGTGTCTTTGACAGAAGATCTTGACATCCTCCAGACTGCCAAGAATGTCCAAAACGACTTGCATCACATTTCCTCTCATGTAACTGTCGGACTATGGGAGATCAAGGAATGGACTGGAGTCGAGATTGATTGCTTTGTCAACTTCCTTCATCTTGGTGGTGAAAGCACTAAGGTGCCGGAAATCAGAAACGTTTCGCTGGAGCCGATTCCCAACCTCGGCGAGACGGATGAAGCGAGCAGCAGCAATAGAAACGATGCAGAAGACTGCTCGGCGCGCTGGCTGAATAACAATGCGGTCACAGACGTGTTTCCCGTATGTGCTCCCCTTCGGCTAGAAATGGATGACAAAACATGATTTCTAACATTTCACAGGACGCACTCGATGTTGAAGCCTCGATCAACGCGGGTGGAATGGACATCGGAGTCTTTGGAGCCTCGACGAAGGTATCTCAAAGTACTGCCGATGGTTTGATTGGACTACTCGGTGGTATACTGAAGGATCTGTAAGGGTCGATGGGAGCATTAGATCTCGTTTATCCAGATTCCATGTGTCATTTGATACTTGTAGATTTGCTGTTCTTACTGTTTGACTGTTATTTGTCACAGGAGTCATCGGGGTTTGTTATGTTTTACTTGAGGACTTACTCGCATCATGTTGTTCTGTGCAATTGTTAGAAACTCCAAGATTTTTCTTTTCCACCTACGAGCGTGCCTTACCAGGACGCGACAGCTTCATCTCCAATGCCAAGCCATGTCGTCGTGATCGCAATACTTGACGTACTACCGCAATACGTTGCACCCAAGCTGTCATTTAATCAACGCATCATGGATCACTTCGGCATGGACCGAACCGTCCAGCTGAGTGGCCGAGCCTGCCCGCGACACGTCGAACTGCCTTCTCGAAGGAGATGGGGTTCACACCAATAGCGAATGCCCAAGCATCTTGGCGACTGTTGGCTAATGGCTTGGTTCCGCGTTAGTCGACTAGCAGTCTACGAATCTTGTACTCCGTAGCCTTCTTCAAGCAGAAAGTGCCATTAGCCGTCTTAACCCCGATTGATGCGCTGACAGCCTGCCATTCTCCTCCATCCACTTGCCCAAGTCAGGTAGCCGAAAGTTGCCTCACCGCGCAAATGCGTGAATAAGGAATTTGGGGGTTGAGAACTTGAGCGGTGGTCCATGCAAGGCACGCCCGGATATGAAGACCAGATCGATAAGGTCGTCCCATTGCACTAACGGAGCGATCCCCGAACAGGAAGGTCTGCGGCTAATGCTGACAGGGAATACAGGCATCATCTGCCGAGACCATCACGCGGACCGGGGGGGGGAGAGTTGGCCCATTGGAGTCCGTTAAGTTTGGGATTGGACGCTGTAGCAAATGGTAGGTCTGAAGGATTGAGAAAGTCGAGTCTATTGATAATCGATATTTCGTATGTATCGCGTACCCAAAAATACTAAGGATTGGACTAGAATGGCGAAACACCTCAGCCGGCGGGATGATCACTTCATCTGCCCGATTTCCTATTCCCGTATCCGCCCGCTTGCAGCGAGCTCTGGCCATGTGCTCCTCTATCAAGAAAGTGGCACGGGCAAAGAGTCAAGCTTTCAGATTACTACCTCCTCTATTCGTAGTGATCATTCTGGCGAATGGGCGCTTATTGACCCCTCGCGACGAACAAGTTCTTTTGTTATCCGTACAGCATGCCAATTTGTTGCAATGTATTTTGTCTGCCTTGCGATCCCGACCTTCTGCGTTGAGATGCAGAATTGACCAGAGTTGGCAGCTGAGGTCTTGTCATGACAACATAATTGTTCGATTGCTGACAGGCCCGGGATCAGGTTCTCCCTCCTCCCCCACTCATCAAAAGTCCATCAAGCGTTAGTTATTTTGGTCATGGCGAGTGACTCGGAGAGTCGGGGTGAAGTCGCTTGCCCCTCAATCCATTCCCAATCTCACCTACCTACGCTAGGCGTTACATCAACGGCGGTTCCTGAAAAAGGGCGGCACTGAGTCTGACTCGGCCAGACAAAAGGACCATGATTACGGATAGTTTCCTGGAGAATATCTGCTAGCGGCGCAGATTGAACTGCAGTTTAAGGTATCGATCCCGCTGCGGGCTCTGCGGGGCCTTTCTCCGAGATGATTTGCAGAGTTTATTTGTTACGTGATCGAGCTCTTTGCGCTCACGGCGCTTGTGAGAGGAACGCGATGAGGGAAGCTCCCCCGCGGTGCAACGCTGTGCATGACCACAAGTCGGTTTATGCTTAAGCTTTCTTTTTTATCCTTCAGTTAATTTGACGTCCATCTCTGAGCCGCATTCATTGTACGTTGGAGAAGAAGCTTACTAACCACCTTCCAATGACGAATAGTTCATCCAATATCTTTGGACCCTTGAAGTTCGGTCTTGTCTGCGCCGTTACACGTTTCTAGAGCGGTGGCGCTCTTCACTTGCAGAGAGCATGGAGAAATTCAACCCGAACACCTGCTGCCCAGTGCCGAGTCCCCCATATCGCCAAGAAACAACTGCAAGCTAAGTTGTCGCCAAGACGCCAACGGCGCAAATGAAGCATTAATGTAACCCTCCCGCTGCCCAGTCTCAAGGATGGTAAGAAAACGACCTTCCCTCTTCTCTCATACAGAGATCCGATAAACGCGAGCTTTGGCATTGGAGTTGCGGCCCCTGGGCCACTGGCGGATCACGCAAGCATATCGAGTCGCGCTCGCCATCTTTCGTGGACCCCGTATCGCCAACAACCTCCCGGATAGAGCTCCAATTGTCTTGCGGAGTAATCTTTTTGACCAAGGGCTAGCGATCATGAAGCCCCATATCGTATCCTGCCTGGTCTGACTGCTTGATTGCAACTCAGCCTCTGCAGCAAGGCACTCGGTAACATGCAATTCCGAAGAGGAAGCTCCTTGGCTGCGTTGAGGGGCACAAGTGGATAGTCGGAGTCCGGCCCCTTCGAGTCTAACGGTAGCTCCTCCGGTGCCTCAAACATCACGAGATACTTAAATCGATCATGGTTCGCTCGATTTTTGATGTTTTGAAAGGAGCTCGTTAGGCACTCTCAAGTCCCCAGCCCCTCGTTCCCTCCTCTCCCGCACCTCTCTCAGCCTTCGACCGCCCGCCATGTATCGCTCCATGAAGAGCCTGGCCCTCATCGGCCTCCTGGGCCCGACCTCACAGGTCTTTGCCCATCCGGCCACCAGTCACAACATCGGCCGCCGCGGCGTCGATATCGAGGCCTTCCGTCTTCCCCAGCTTGGCTCTTACACCAACGCTACCCAGACGGAGGCGACCCCGCCCATTGCGCTCCTGAAGCGTGCCAACTACGTCGACACCGCCACCGAGCTCGTCAAGAAGCTTGCGCCCAACGCTGAGTTCCGTGTTGTTGGTGACAACTATGTTGGTACCAACGGCATCGGCCACGTCAACTTCAAGCAGACTGTTCACGGTCTTGACATCGACAACGCCGACTTCAACGTCAACGTATGACAGACCCGCTGCTTGTTCCTCGAATCGCTTTTTGGTATTATTATACTGACATTTACAATCTAGATTGGCAAGGATGGAAAGGTCTTCTCTTATGGCAACAACTTCTTCAAGGGTGACCTCCCCGAGGCCAGCCCTCTGACGAAGCGTGACTTCAAGGACCCCGTTGCCGCTCTCAACGGTGCTAAGGATGTCCTCCAGCTCCCTGTCGAGGCTGCTTCTGCCACCGCCGAGGCTAAGGAGGGCACTGAGGTTTATGCCATTAAGGGAACCTCTGGTGCTGTTTCCGACCCCGAGGCCAAGCTTGTCTACTTCATCCAGGCTGACGGCACTCTGTCCCTCTCTTGGCGTGTCGAGACCGACATCTCTGAGAACTGGCTGTTGACCTATGTCGATGCCGCCACCGGTTCCAAGGTCCAGGGTGTTGTCGACTACGTCTCCGACCTTGCCAACTACCGCGTCTACCCGTGGGGTGTCAACGATCCCACCGAGGGCGACCGTGTCCTGGTCACCGACCCCTGGGATCTCTCTGCCTCGCCTTTGACCTGGCACAGCGACGGCTCTGCCAACTACACCACCACCCGTGGCAACAACGGCATTGCTCAGTCCAACCCCAGCGGCGGCACTGCTTACCTTACCAACTACCGCCCGACCAGCACCTCGTACAACTTCGACTACGAGTACTCCACCAGCCTGACCACCCCCTCCGCCTACATCGATGCCTCCATCGCCCAGCTCTACTACACTGCCAACCACTACCACGACCTGCTGTACACTCTCGGCTTCACCGAGGCCGCCGGTAACTTCCAGATCAACAACCAGGGCAAGGGCGGTGCCGGCAACGACTTTGTCGTCCTCTTCGCCCAGGACGGCTCCGGAACTAACAATGCCAACTTCCTCACTCCCCCCGATGGCACCAACGGCCGCATGCGCATGTACCTCTGGACCCAGTCGACTCCCCGCCGCGACTGCAGCTTCGAGGCCGGCGTCGTCATCCACGAGTACACCCACGGTCTGTCCACTCGCTTGACCGGTGGACCCGCCAACTCCAACTGCCTGAACGCCGTCGAGTCCGGTGGTATGGGTGAGGGCTGGGGTGACTTCTTCGCCACAGCCATCCGTCTCAAGCCCACCGACACCCGTGCTACCGACTACGCCATGGGCGCCTGGGTCTACAACAACCCCGCCGGTATCCGTACCGTTCTCTACTCCACCTCCATGACCACCACTCCCAACACCTACTCCACCATCAACGGCCTCACCAGCGTCCACCGCATCGGTGAGACCTGGGCCACCACTCTCTACGAGGTCCTCTGGAACCTCATCGACAAGCACGGCAAGAACGACGGCCCCAAGCCCGAGTTCGACGCCAACGGTGTCCCCACCGATGGCAAATACTTGACCCTGAAGCTCGTCCTCGACGGCATGGCCCTGTATGTATCCCCATTATTGCTACTCCTTTCAGGCAATAGACTAACAATACCAGGCAACCCTGCTCTCCCAACTTCATCCAGGCTCGTGACGCCATCCTCGACGCCGACAAGGCTCTCACCGGTGGATCCAACCTGTGCGAGCTCTGGACCGCCTTCGCGAAGCGTGGTCTGGGCTCCGATGCTGTCTACAGCTCTTCTGCCCGCCGCGATGGTTTCACCATCCCCACTGGCGTTTGCTAGAGGGAGAATCATGTTCAAATTTGATAGCGTAGATACCAGAATTAGTGTAATGTGTAACGAGACTAAACTCAAAATCTCCAAAGCAACGACCAGCGTGAAATTGAGCAAGCACTATGAAACAAGATTCCCCCCTTCCTCATGATATTTGTCCTACTCTTCTTCCCACCCATCTTATACTTTCTCTTCCTACTCGTCCCTCCTTAATTTATTCCTCTTCCTCCTAATTATTCTTCTCGTCAGCCTCGGCTATCTTTTCTACATAGGGCCCGTATCTGGCATCCACCGTTGCTTTCCACGCCTCCAATGTAACAAACTCTCCGCCAACCCTAATATGACCAATAGGAATCTCTTCGATCGAGGCTCGACTGCACGGAGGCAGTTGGAAAAACTTGTGGTCCTTCCCGCATGTTATGTCCCTGACCCCATTGGTCTCAATATCCGCATAGCATGAGCTGCAGAGGCTAGGGCCAACGATGCAAGTTGTACAGAGCCAGATCCCGGTGGGAATATTGGTATTGAACCCGCACTGCTCAGAGCAGAGGAAAATCGAGGTATCAAGCATCTCCGGCACATCGAGCCAGGGCTTGATTTCGGACTCCTTCATTTCGTCTGACAGCTCCTTTTTTGTCGCTTCTCCGGGCTCTTTCTCTTCTCCTTCCACTGCCGTTTCTTCTGTGCTGTCCTTCGGGCTCTCTTTCTTCGGACCCTTGCTCATCTGATGGGTCTTCGGCACTTCGATGGCGATTCTCTTTGCAGCGGCTGCATCCTCTATACGGATCTGTCGCTCCTCTTGCTTGCGCCGTTCTTCCATCTTGCGCTCATACTCTGCTTGTTCAGCAAATCTTGACACAGCCATCATCTCCCAGCATGCGACTACGCTAGCCTCATCCATGAACGCGATGAACAAGAGAGCCAGATCGCGGAACGAATCGTAATCATTACTGACATCTTCATCGGACAGCATCTCGAGTCTTTGGGCTGTGAAAATGGCAACATGGTCTCTGGCACGGTCTTGCTCTCCATTTAGGTGGAAGAATCGGGCTAGCTGGAACAGGCAGAGATCGGGTGTTGCGATACCTTCATAAAGGCCTTTCAGCAAACCCTCCGTCTTGTTGGCGTAGACGTTCCTCGTATCGGCGGTGGTATTTTCGGCGAAAGCTCTGTTGTTGTAGGCGACTAGAAGTGTAGAAGCAATGTCAAATTGCATGAATGGCACTCGCTCGGTAAGACAGTTCTCCTTGAAAATGCCCTCTAACATCATCACACCTTCATCCTCGTGGCCAGGCCGGCGAAACAAACTGATGGCATACCACATGTTTGTGTAGTTATTCCAGTACAGGTCTCTTTCTTGGTCACTGAACTTTTTGTTGGTCCCTCTCCACATCTCCGCGAGCAAATCCCAACGATCGGTACGATAGCATGCGTTCCACATCGCGTACCAGAACTCCCGAGCATTGTAGGCAGATCCGTCGCCGAGGATTTTGCTGCCCAGATTCATGCCACCGAATGTGAATGAGTGAAGTTTCTCGCAGAACTCGATAATGAGGTTCCATTCCCTGCGTTGTCCAAGCTTGTTCGCAATGAATTGGCGGTAGCTCCCGGCTGCAGGGTCCTGAATTTGGTCCAAGGCCTGCAGGTAACTGTGGAATGCCTTTTTTGTACCGGCATTTTCGGGCATATTCCAATAACGATCGCCCAAGGTCTCAAGAACACCCGCAAATGACTCCCGATCGTGCTGGTTGAGTGTGCCGGGAGGACGATTAGACACTTTCTCAACGATGCTTTCGAGAACCGAGATCGCCTCGGCGTCACGATCTTCGTCGAACGAGCGGGTCAGATTATAAGCAGCGAACCAATCATCAGGATTAAGTTCGACTGCTCTCCGGGCTCTCTTCTCGCACTCATATTTCGCCATGTCGATGTAGTATAGCAACCTCGCCATTTGCGCCTCCCAGTGTGCATCATTCTCGACAACGCCAAGTTCTTTCTTCGCCCATGTCTCGACAGTGTCGAATTCGGTCATAGTAGGCCGGAAAACTTCGTCGTCGTCGATTTCGGACTGAGTGACAGCCGTGGGGTTCTTTTCGTGTTGTTCCAACTGCAAAAGTTAGCGTTCTCGTTCCTCGATGACGTCTGACTCGAGATCTCTGATAAGGTCAAGAGTTCTTACCCGTTTAACAAGTCCGAAAAGCAAACTAAACACATCTGCCATAGAGTTTTGATAATGAGTCACCTCCAGTAACTCTTTGACGATCACTCTTGCTGCCAATTCGTACCAGCTCGTCCCACCAATGCCATTGAAACTCTCCAGCGTGTTCGGTGCATCCTCTCGGTCACGAAGCTTTGACATAACCATTGAGTCGTCAGACCACTTGCTCATGAGATTTGCGCCCCTGTTTGAGAAAATCCAAGTTCTCCAGTTCCCGGGCATTAAAACATCGCTTATCACGCACAGCGCATCCATATCAGGGCCATAGTCTCTTGCAAGCAGAGTTTTGATAGCAGATTCCTCCTTGAACAGGCGGGCCAAAAGCATTCCGGCTTCCGCTTTGAGATCGCGGTCAGCTCGAGAGAGGTCAGTCTCTTCTAAGTGATCGAACAGCCAATCTCTTGCATAGGTTCGGAACTTGACTGCTCCAGGTGTCAGGTTAGTCTGTCCACCCAGTATGCCGTGCAGACACCTCATCGCGAGGATAAGATGAGCGTTATCGGGGTCCTGGCTGATGTACTTGGTCTTGCGTTCTAGTTTCTGAGCAAAAAACTCTTCAAACCCAAATTTGTCGTAGACATCTGATGGGCAAACCGTTGATAGGTAATGCTTGACGATTTTGATCTCCGCCGGCGAAATCTGCTCTTCGCTGCCGTAGTCTGCGCCACTTGACTGACACCTCTTCACAGGTATGATATCGCCTATCTCTTCCGCACTGAAGGAGATGTCCCGATTTTCTTCAATCTTGAAAAGTAGAGAATGCTTTTCACGAATCTTAGACTCCAAAGATCGAAGCGAGACCTGACTGGATGACTCCAAATTCGTGTTCAATCGTATGGCAGCTTCCAATTGTAGAGGAGACATCCATCTTCTTGCCCATTTTACCCATGTAATGATTTCATTGACTTCATCAATCTCAGCTGACTTGAGCGTCAGGTTGAGCTTTTTGATGTCGGCAAGAATCTGCTTGGGTCTGGCGCTGCCAACTTCGTTCAGGCATTGCTCAATCTCGGACAAAGAGTCGACACCCTCAATGGTGCTTAGTGCAGAGTTCGTAATATAATAGTCGCCGGAGGTAGCAAATGTGAGCTTCGACAGAATCATCGTTCGAGTCTCGGCAACACCAGCCCTACTGGCGTCATTCAAAGTTTCCATTGCGTCCATTCTGGCTATGATGTATAGCTCAATGTCAATAGAGTTCCGGAAGCCTAGTTTCATTCTGGTGATCCTCATGTCTCCCGCTTCTTCAAGCACGTCAAACGTATGTTGGTTGCCCGTAATAATCACACGCGTGCGTAAACGAGGTGCGTCTGCCGAAATTCTCTGCAAAAGACCAGCGAGCCCATCGATATTGTCGCCAAGCCCGTCTATGACGATGAAGAACGTGCTCTCAATGCCCAGGCGGTCTTCGTTATCCAGCAATAGTTTGTTCCAGATGTCCGATGGATCCTCAGTGTTCACCTTGTCGCATATGCCAGCAATGGACTTGAGGTACGGAAGCTCCATCTGAGCTAACTGCCATAGGACACTTTTCGACACCATTTCGGCGACATGCTTCTTTTTGAATGTGGCCTTGGAGTTATCCTTGGGATCTTCTTCGAGAAAGTAGTACGCAATTGCCGATCTGCTCTTCGAATTCCTCGACTGTCTATATTTCTGTAGTCGGCTGATGATGTGAGTTGCCAGAAGGGTTTTCCCAGAGCCTTCCCCACCCTCAATCCCGAGAATCGGACTCGCTTCGTTGCTGCCCATCATCCACGAGGTGAATAGGGCATCATCATTCAACCATTCCCCGGTCCCGTTGAGAAGCAAGCTCTTGTTCTTGCGTAACACGGCATCCCATGCGTCGAAGTCTTTTGCATTTTTGCCGAAGAAAACTTCTTGGACCTTGCTTTTGAAGTGCTGATCCAACTTGTCTTGTTTCTGCGCCACACTGCTCTCAATGAGAGTGTCAAGTTTGACTACACTCTCTTTCGAGGCTTTGGCAGCGTCTTGGCCAGCCTTGAGCGACTGAGCAGAAACAAGTCTATGCTCTCTGGCGGTTAAGTTCTCCATTTGAACAAGGAGGTCCTTCATGAAGTCGTCGTCCAGGAAAAGTTGGCGGAAAAACATTTCGATCTTGCGTCTTTTCGGCTTGAGCTGAAGAGTGCGATCGCAAACGTCGATGAAAAGTTTGAGTTGACAGCAAGCCACCCTTTCTCAGAGACGCATCCATGCCATCATAGTATGGCAGACGCTCAAGAAACTGGGCACACTTCTCAAGTAGTTCCGCAAGACTCTCGAAAACCGTTGAATATGACTGCCATGCCCCAATCACAAACGTGAGAGCGTTGAAACAGGTGTTTGCCGGGGCGAAGGCCTAAACAAGGAAAGCCGTCAGTTAGCACGAAACATCTTAGTAAGAATATAGATAGAGAATCTTACATATGAAGCTCCGTCGGCAATGATACCTCCAACTTTGGAGATGCAATTCAAAGTTCTGTTAAACGCTTTCTTGACGGTGCCATGCTTGTCAGCTGCTTTCTGATCCGCTGCCTGAGTCTGTTCCAAATATTGCATGACTCCATCAATATCAAGCTGTTTGTCGATCTTCGATGGGTCCCCTTTTGCCATGTGGATGACTCTGTTCTGTACTTCGAGCCATATCTGACTGACTTCATCGTCGGCAGCATTCTCCTCGGTTGTCGCGAGGACGACTACCGTGGTCTTCTCTGTCGCGGCCGTTATTGTTACATCTGTAATTACTCAAAACAATAAGAGACTTGTGCAATTGGCCTCGAACGCGAAGAGGATAGCCGTCCGTTAATTTAAAGAGCCAGCACCAAATCCACTCAAGTAACCATATGCAGCGAAAAACTAAATTCGTAAACCCATAATCTAGCTGCATATCACTAGCGCTTACGATGCCACACTGCCATCCATTTCCTGATGACCCCTGTCTGCAAACACCAACGTTATTGGCCGCCAGGAAGGTCACAGAAGTTCAGCTCTGTCAACTGCCCCTGTCTGTCGTCAGATTCGGTCACGGTGGGAAGCTGATTGTATTTAGGCAGCATGTTTGCCAACTGCCACCTCAGACCTTTGCGCCGAGAGATTCGAGGCATGTCTGAGGAACATTAGGTTCAGTGGCTAGATGGAGGCAACTCAATTTAGCTACAGCCTACAGGACTGTCGACTGCACGCTAGCGGGCCGGTGTCTCTTACGTATTACTCTGCTTGTGCGACTGCGGAGTATGTTCTTGGGGCGTGGTCTTGCTTTTTCCAGTGGTCGCTGTCCCAATTGAACCAGGAAAATGGTCTATCTTCGTTGGGAAATATCACAGCGCACAGCACTTACGTGCCACTCGTGTATCGTGGCTGAGAGGTCGGCTTCAAGGTCTTAATTTAGACGTGCAGATCTCCCACCATTCTTCGACTATTATTATTTAGCTACATCCCCCATCCACTTTAAGCTTAAAAGTTAACTGTCTCTCCGCTATTGTGTGGGCGAAAACATCAGGTCCTTGCACGATCACACGATGTCGACGTATCACCGACCCTTACCAGATCAACAGAGAGGCTCGTTTGAGTTGGATCAAGGTGATGCACCTACAGGATATCACGCTCCTATGGAGCAGCTATCCATCAGCGATGAAGCGACTGATGGGCTTCACAACTCGCGAAACCCGCTTCACATCAAGAGAAAGCCGCTCCTACATCTTAAGTCTATGTCGTCCACCGATCTTGACGAAAATGCGACAATGGAGCATGCGAGCCAAACATCTAGTCGAAATCTTTTGAGAAAAGCAACTACCATTTTGCCTACTAATCAGTATCACTGGATATTGGAGATTCTCGCAGTCTCACTCAGCATTTCTGCCCTCGTCGCTATTGCCATCCTCCTTCCTCTCTACAACGACAAGCCCCTAGCAACTTGGTCATTTCATTTTTCCTTCAACACCGTGGTGTCAATTCTCGGAGCTACATCAAGAGCAACATTGGCATTTGCTGTGAGCGCATGCATCAGTCAAGGAAAGTGGAACTGGTATAGAAAACGAGATGACACAATCATGGTCTACGATCGCTTCGAAGAAGCTAGCCGTGGTCCTTGGGGAAGTGTCAGGCTCCTATGGTGGTCGAAGCTAAGGTAGGTTTGACATCGTTTCCGGTTTAGTTACTTGACAAGCCTCAAAGAATTTGCAGTAATTAACACATCACTCACTTCAGACACTGGATTGCGCTCGGGGCATTATCGACAGTCATTTTGGTGGGCTTCGAGCCATTTCTACAGGCTATAATCGACTTCGAGGGCGAAGAAATCTCTTTTTCAGACCCTATCGCGAAGGCCACGATCGGGAAGACTGATAAACTTGACATCGGCTCTCATATCAGCATCTCAGGAGCTGCAGTCGCATTGACGGTGCCCGACTTTCCAGGGGAAGCAATTACCGGCATTTCGATGTTTTCGCAGTATGACTTCGGTTCTCTCGCTGCAATGTGGGCTGGTTTCTCCAATATCAATTCCGCCGAAAGCCAGAAGGCAGCATTCACTTGCCCCTCAGGCAACTGCACCTGGGCCCCTTATACATCGTTAGCAACATGCAGCTTATGCAGCGATATCTCAAAGCACATTGTTCAATCGACCGGAAGAACCAACCTGATGAAGGCTGAAGATGATAGTCTTACAATGGTGAACTTCATCTCGTCAGGCTCAATACATCTGATACCCAACATGACGGCTGGCTACATCAAGTACGAGATCCCAGCGCTCGGCATGAACATATCGAATATTGATGGGGCAGCGGTAGCAGCCTTGAGGGAAGACAATGAGACGATTATAAACACAGAATTGACAGCAAAAGCGACAACCCAGCCAACAGAGACAATCGGCTTCCGCGACATGAAATCCCTCATAATATCATTCGCAATGATGGAGTCCGACAGCGACTTTAGGGAAGGCAAGCAGGCCTGGGATGACGCGACCGTCGTAGCACATGAGTGCGCTCTGTACTTCTGTACGAATGTGTACCAAACCAAGATCAAACAAGGTGCTTTAGAGGAGACTGTTCTAGGCTCTTATGCTAATAGGAACCTCGACTCTTTCCTCTCCTTGAACCCTCACGAATTCCAGCTCTCGAAGGCATACAACGAGTACACGAATTACATTTTGAACTACGACAAGTCAGACTTCAACCGAACCGACCTCCAACTGATGATCTCACCGGAAGAATATCGTGGCGCCACTGGTTTAAGCACAGAAAACAGCTTGCGATTCAATATCTCACAAAACGCTGCTGGAAGCATCGCTGGAGCTTTCGCAAATCAGTTTGCCCGTCGGCCTAGCCCTCTGAGCAAGAAGCAGCTCGTATACCCGCCGCTACGTCGATCCCCTCAGGTTCCACAACAACAGCCCAACGTTATCACAAGCTTAGGGGTATCCCAAAATTTCACAGCAATGTTCGAGGCAGCAGCAGCTGGGTTGACAAAGTATATACGTGATCTCTCTTTGGAAGAGAATCCCTTGGAGGGTAAGACGCTGCAATGGGTGGTTCATATCCGTGTACGTTGGGGGTTCCTGTCTCTTCCAATGGCAGCATTATTAGGTGGTTGTTTGTTCTGCTTGTTTTCGATTCTTGAAACAAGACGACTGGGACTGCCGGCATGGAGGGGAAGTTCACTCGCAGGGTTAGCCCATGGGCTCGATGCGAATTCTCGAGAGAAGCTTAGAGCCGCGGATGGTGTTTCGCAGATGGACGCGCATGCTGATCGTGTCAAGGTCCGATTTTTAGACTCGCCGATGGGTCCAGAACTGAGACTGAGCGGCCATAGTGTTCATTAGTATCCTGCTACGGCTCAAGAACTAGAGCTCATTCCATGGAGTTCCTCAGTGGAAGGTTCTTCAGCTCAATATCAGTAATCCATGCTTTAATCAGGGTTGCAAAGGCTTTGCTGGCTCGGGAAGTATGATCGGTAAAAGTCCATCAAAGGTAAGACTTGAACGATGTCTGACGCGAAAATCATTCAACCATTATTTGGCTACGGAGAGCACGAAGTTAATTCCCTTGGTGTCCTTGGTATCTAGCTAACGGGTCGACCAAAGATCGAGGCCTGCCTCGTGCTTTTGGTGACTGAAAGCGTGCACGATCGCAGGTCCGGCGCTTCACGAGAACGAGAACGAAAACGACAACTCTGACGGAAACGTCAACTTAGCGGCTGAGTTGTCGCGATATCAAATGTTGACCATGCGTACGGCTATCTCCTCCCTGAGGAAAGCGCATAAAATTGCTCTCAAGAATATTCATATGGCACCGTAAATATTGAGTCTCAGGTGATGCTTCCATTGACTCGCCCGTGATGCGATGCCTAGGAGCCCTGACTTAGACTTCAGACTGATTGGACCACTGATTCAAAGGCTTGGATAGGCTACGGACTCGATCGGGCCCTGATAGTAGGTATAGTAATGACCATAAACTGTAATACCATGATCCTAACTTCTGGCTGCGCCTTAGCTGACTCATCGAAGGTCGTGCTAGCCTTTAAGGGATTATGAATGATGTAACAATCGACAAATTTGCTTCACTGACCTAGAAGCCACCAACATGGACTTTGAGTCTTGTACAGACATGGAAGGATACTGACCGCGCCAGGCAACTCCACAAAGCCTTTTGCCTCAATCCCAAAGTTTTAGACGTGAATACCATGTAAGTCTGGTAGGAAGAGAGATACTCAAGTCTTATCAGGATCATGTGAAAGCTGGTAGCAAGGCTTATACCGGTATGGACGAAGCTAATTATCACTGACTTTCTCAATACTCGACTGTTCTATTTGCGCTGTAAATAATGTATGCCTCTCATCTTCAAACTTGCACATCTGCGTTATCTAGCAAGACCTGTGAGAAAGCTGATTGTCTTGCAACAAGAAGATTGCGGAGCGAAGTGCTCATGATCTCATCATTGACTTGCAATTGTCAATACCTGTGAAATCGCGTAAAACTCGAAGAACATATGTCATGAACAAGTCATTGACGGCATGGTCATGTTGCATATAGATAAGTTGTCAACAAGGTCCTAGTAGAGCGTCATTTAGCTTATCAGACGACCGTAGATTTCGGGTCTCTACTGCATCGTCTATTTCCGTACAATCATGCATTAGCGGACTGCTAGAGGGAAATTGCGGCATTTTTGAGAAGCTAATTTCCTGGTCGACAGTAGACAGTAGACCTAAGCATTCTCTACCTCGCGGTCGAAAAGTCAACATGCTAAGAAGCACCTAGAGGCGGGTTTCGACCACTACGATGGTAGACCACACACCGGGTTTGCTGACTCCGAATGGCCTCAATGTGTGTTGCTCTGGCCACACGGCCACACATGAGGCTCTCACATGTTGCTTACTGCAGGGAGATGTTGCACACACGACGCCGAGGCAAGGCTCGTAGTGTTGTCTGCCTCAGTTGAAAATCTGCCTTGGCTAGCATATCTTATCCCGTCGCCAAGAGATCTCATGACTTGAGGATGCTGATCACCATGCGCTGACTTCAAGAGTCTAGGTCAATTGCCAGGTTGTGAGTTGTGATTGAAGACCTGGCGTGGCCAAGTCAAGATGGTCTTGGCAGCAACTTTCCACGATAATCGAAACAGCGCCTAGAAAGACTGATTATAGCCGCGATTGTAGCTTTGGTTGGGCCCATGGAAAGGCAAAATCTAACGACGTGGCGAGCGCCAAGCCAAGAGCCTCTTTGCCTTTCGCAATTGATCGGGAATTCGGCGCGAGGGCCAAGAAGCATCAAAAATGCCAAGACATCGCGATGTGACAAGCGGCGGCGGTTGACTTCATGTGATGAAGAGGCAAGCCTGGTATTAATCTTACTCGCTCAGTTGCGGGGAAATCAAACATTTTGGTGTAAAATTAGATAGATGGCAAGTCTTGGCAAATTTGGGGGCGGCGACTTTTCGAGTGCTCTCCAAGGCGGAATCCAGCGCAGCAAGGGGCCCTTGGTCAGAGCTGTCAGTCCTGCGCCACGTTCTGTATGCCATTATCCCGGCTCAGGTGTGCCGATGAAGGGTGGGTACACGGGGAGCACACAGTAGAGTTGGAGCCCCGTTGCAATCGGTTCCGACGGAGCGGAAATCACGTCCGGGCAGTGTCTTATTGATGCCCGAATGCATCTCTACTCTCCATACAGAGTAGCCTCATCCCACCAGCATGGTTCGTCTCCATTCTCAAGGTCTCGGGCAACATTAGCCACCTTGTCTTGGTGTGAGGCCAGCAAAGGAATTAGGTTATTCGGGGGCTTGGCCTTTCAGGCATGCAACATCATTCTGGGGTCCACCCCGTTGGTAGTTTCACCTTAGAAAGCTTAACGGCCCGTTCCGAATGCCCTCACAGTACTTTTTGCTATTAATAAATAAGCGATGTTGAGTTGGTAGTTTTAAGCGGAAGAACATGACGAGAAAACTGTCAGGCCTAACGTTTCATTGGCAGCTTCGCAGGATAATTTTCGAGAGCTGTTAGAGTCTACTTCTTGAAAGGTTCATCCCTGAGGCTCATGGCATACCAAAGGACGTCAGACGCATCAATTAGGCTAGTAACTCGGCAGATCGCAAATGGGTTCCTCAACCCTAAGTACAGCTTCCTCAGAACCAAGCTGTTGGCCAAGCCTAGAGAAGCTAGGATCCTAGAAGCATGAGCACACGAGAAGCTTCCCGACGTAGAGAGATCAGCTGTCGATCCAGGTGAAGCAACAGCCGCAACACCCGTGGTCTCTTACAGTTTTGATTGTACTTGTCACGCCAAGTCACACAATGTCAAGGCCTAGTATGTAGTCCGACGTCCATTGTCTCCAAACAACTGTCGGGAGCCGACATGCCAAGTCGGGGATAGTCCAAATTTCCTCCATATTGCTCCGAGGGGACAAAGTTCACCATTCCATGTCGAACAGCTGCCACCGGCACTGGCCCGAGGCGGTCCAGACCGTCATCCGATGTCAGTAGTCTCCAAGAAACAGGTGGAGTAAGACAGTTTGCTAAGATATGGGTAAATCGGGGGTTCCGGTTTCTTGTCACATTGCATTATCAAATGAGTCGGGTGTCGGATTAGCAAGGTAAATGCAGACCCTTTCTTACTACATACTGTAGTTACATGCAATCTCTATCTATACCACTCGAAACTACATGTGACCATGACGACTTCAACGATGCAGAAACAAAATGAAACCAAGCAACTCCTTCCCTCAGAAATGGTAGCTCTGTCTAGTTATGAAACTCCCCCAACCCATGATGACCGCGAGGGTGTGTCCACCTACCATTAACCCCGTAACATTTCTCGTGAAGCCAATCTGACGAAACTCATCAGATCGCAGAAGTGGGATTCTATTGCGTTTGATGATTAGAAGAAGCCTTACTTGCGCAAGTAATGGCTTGTCTCGGTTGTCTGAGAAACATTGTCGTTGCGCACGCCCCCTCGGTAATCCATAGAATAGCTACCGAGCTGATTCTCGGAGTCCGAGTTGGGAACGATTTCGCCATGTGACTTGTTGATAATCCGGGAAGGGTGGAACCAGTTGAAAACCCCCGACACAACCAGCATCATAAGGGCATCAAAGATGTAAAGGTACACCTCCTTCGACTGAAGTTCCCCATCTTCTCCCATGACATACTCGATAACTCGGAACAGGGATCGGACCATGATGAGCAAGCTTGTTCCATAGAGAACCATTAGTAGCTTTGGCCAAGGGGTCGACACCGACAAACTCCTCGAGGTGGGTTCACGCTTGATACGGTAGTGGAACAAGGCGGTCACAACCATGAAGAACCCGAAAAAAGCAATCTGAATGGCCAAGCCAATGATGATGATCATCTGCCCACGATCCTTCTGCGCCTTTGTATCAGCACCCGCAAGAGAGCCGCCACCTTGAAGAGATCGTTAGCCGTTGAGGTTTCATACATCATGGCAGTCTTCATCTCTTACCAATAGCTTGAGCGAAAATCGATATGATGTCTCCAAGGAGAAACAGCTTGGTAATCCACTTGACTCGAATGAGCGAGTGTTTCTCGGCATCAAGCAGTGTAATCAATCGTCCGAAGATCATGTATATCGATGCTGCATAGAAAGGAGGTCCAAGAAGCAACAGTAGAGCTTGGATGATGTATGGACCTCTTGACCAATTAGGGGTCTCGGTAGCATTGATCGAGCGTCCAGCATAACCGATGATCTCAACTGTAGAGTAGTACATATTAGTGATGCCAGCAAAGCAGGGGTGTATTTCAAAATTCTTACCAAGACAGCCGATGAAGAATGGGATGAAGTACCATGTTCGCGTCTTTAAGATCTGAAAGGCATGGCCAATTGCGGATAGACCAAAGCAGGCTGTAAAGATAATTGCCGCAGGAAGCGAAGGGTCGTACTTGTAATAGTCGTTGGCCATTTTGGGATCTGTGCGGAGGCGAGATCTTTCGACTTGAAGACAAAAGTTTCGAAGACTTTCAGAGGCGAAGATCGATGAAATCTTCGATAGTTAAGAGTAGAGTATGACTTGTTATGATTGATGAGATTGTTTATTCTTCCTAGTTCCTGATTCCAGATGAGATGAGCACGTCTTTAAGCACCGGATATGCCATCTTGCAAATCCCAAATCCGTTGCTAATTAATTTTCGCTTTTCCTATCGCTGCATCTACGAATCTTGAAGCTGACGAAAAAATGAAGCTATCTCTGCTTCGCCTCGAACGGTACTTTTTACGTAGAATACGAGATACGAACCCTGGAACGATAACGAGAAGAGAAAACGAGGGGAGCTGTGCTATCAGCCTCAATACTTCGCCAGCGACGAGTTTCGTGACAAGTCCACCACCGGATTTCATACTATTAGTAATGTAAGGACGGGGCTTTCCATGTCGCCCGAAAGACATAGTCTCCCAGTAGGCGTGCTTTCTTTACGAAGCCCCATTCTTCCATCAGCTATGAATCTTCTGTAAGGATTTGCATAGAGTCTAGTCAAATTACATGTAAGAGGCTTGTGCCATTAGCGCCGAGTATCCGTAGATTGACAGGTGTTGCAACTTGCAGCATCGGTTCAGGGACATCATTACCAGAAAGTCAGTATGGTGTGCTAGTCAGAGTTAGGCCTAAAGTGAGATCGCGTCAGCCCCCCTAACTCGAATAATCAGATCGATACAAGGCATGATTGGGCAATGGGGATAGTAGAGGTCTTTCCCCGACGACGTACGAGACATGATCCCAGTTAAAGGCGTGGAGAAGCCTCGTTCTCGGACTCCAAAACAATTGGTCGGCAACCCTCGCCAAGCCAATCGCCGACTGGTCTGTACGGCCGGCGACTGGCCGGGGGTTGTCTTCATCTGAAGGAAATGGACCGCGGCGCGGTCGTGGCTTTTCTCCCCCCCGTTACCCAATACCCACGGATTCCACGGGAGGCACAGCACGCACCAGAATATCTGCCAAGACCCTGCCGTAGCCCGATGTTTCCCTGTCACTTTCTCCATCTCATTCTTCCCCATCTTGGCTGGCCTCCGCCGACTTGAGACTTTTTACGGCGTCTGCTGAAGCCTGAAGGACCTGAGAACTCTAAATGTTGCAACTTGTGGGCAGCGCGGGAAGGGGAATGGAACCTTGGAAGAGGCCGGCGATCCGGCGACGCAAGATTGAGGCTTAGATGCTACATGTACTCCTTAGGCTGAGCCGGGCCTTGGCGAAGAGGGATGAGAGTGTCAACTGACGACAACACGCCTTGGCTCGTTCTACCATGGTGTTTTCACTGAGTGAGGGGATTCATAAAAAGCTTTCTACCAGACACACAACCTCTGACCCAAAGTCTTGGCGATTCGCGTCTATTCTTTCTGTTGCCTTGGAGTCCCCAACCGATCACCCTTTCTTTTGGTTCCCATCGTCCCCTCCCTCTCCAACGTCCGTGGACCTTTCGTCCCATTCCGTCGCCGGTCGCACATCCCAAAGACGCCGTTTCACTGGTTCTATTCTCAGCCAGCCCATGCAAGGCTATCAATGCGCCTGGGAGTGCCACGTTGGAGACTGTACACTAAGTATTGTCAAGGCCGATCAACTAACTCGGGAGTGATGTCAAGTATGTGATGGATGGGCATCCCCCACACTGACGCATGCACACAAGGCTTAGCCCATACCGACTGCAACCGCCGCTCCTCCCGCGGCCACATGTGCACAACTTCTTTTTTCTTCTTGGGGAAATATTCACACGTTTACTGTATCCGTACGGTAAACTGGGGCCAGGGTGCGGTATCTCCGCCCGCACGCCGGAGGTCTTGGCACGACTCAGTTCCGTATCGCTGACACCGTCACTTTCCCCCACCTAAACACCGCGAAGATACCAAGGAACCTAGTAAGCTTCACTCTTCTCCATTCTTTTTTTTCTTCTTTCTCTTCCCATTCTTGCCCTCGACGATTCTTCAACATCCCTCTACCTTGTTCCCCTTCGCACTACACCTCCTATAACTGGGTTAAACACCAGCTGGACCCTAGTTCCGGCGGGGTTGAATTTGATTGTTGATGTTCAAAGCTGTGCAAAGGGCAGACTTGAGTCTTGGCATTCCCGCAGATATTCTATCCATATCTACAGATACATAGAAACGTACCGCTGCTTCGTTCTTCAGAAGACAATGATGCGTCAGTACTGCGTTATTCGTGCCTGACTGTATCCGTTTTCCCCTTCCCTTGTCCTGTCCCCTACACCCCGGCCACCTGAGATCGGACGAAAATCCTGGGCGCACCCGTCGACTTCCACATCGGCCCTAGGCTCGCTCGGCCGGGATGCGCAACAACGTTCGACAAGGCTCAACATAAGAATAACTTCCCACAACTTGGCCGCGGGTCGCCGACTGCAGCGGTTTTCTCGGCCTGCTCTGTATAAACAGAGAGACCACACTCCGATCCGCAAAGATACCACACCCCACCGGCTCGTCCTTATTTACTGGACCTTGCTCCTCCCTACCTCGTTACCGTCTTCGTTCTCGGGTGCTTGCTCTATCAGGCCTCGATATGTCTCTTTGGTCTTGAATCCTCTGCAGCAGAAGCCAGAACATCACAATGAAGCGCCTGGGCTACAGGAAATCACGCAATGGGTGCTTGAGATGCAAGGAGAGAAGAGTCAAAGTAGGTCATCAGAGTCCAAGTCCCAGTGATGAAGTAGTTTGATCTTCATCTACCCTCTCCCTTTTATCATATTTAACACTGCGCTATGTGCATTCGGCCGAAACTAACGAGTATGAACCCCACGCAGTGTGACGAAAACAAGCCTTGCAGCGCCTGTGTACGCCATGGCTTGCCATGTAGTCTCGAAAACGCGGGAGCGCCGACAGGCGCGTCCTCTCAGTCCATGGCTCACCTGCCGCCGCCAGGGCAACGTACCAAGAGGTCGGGTTCGCGCGTAAGCTTCCTCCCCTAACCCCCCGTTTCTCCCCCCCTCACCAGCCTTGTTAGTGTTGGGGAGGGCTTCGTTTTCGCAAACTAACGCGCGATTGGGGTTTCTTAGGGCTCGGCATCGGCACTGAGACGCCGATCAAGCGCGCAGTCTCCTGCTTCTCTCTCGCCACAGTCTGCCGCCGGATCACTCGGGGGCCAACAGAGCGCTTCTAGCTCCGGCGGAGGAGGCCAAACTTCGCCTTCGTCGCAGTCAGATCCGTTTCCTTACTTCTCGAGGTTCCTGACCGATCTGAATAAGACCGAGACGGCCAGCGGATGGATCTCTGATCTCGAGCTTATGCACCATTATACTTCGGTGTCTTATCGAACCTTTTCGCACTCCTCCTTGGCCCAGAAGACTCTTCAATACGACGTCCCGAGGGAGGCTCTCTCCTACCCGTTCCTCCTTCATCAAATTCTCGCTTTCTCGGCCTACCACTTGGCCTACCTCCAGCCAGATTGCCGCCATGCCTACCTCATGCAAGCTGCCCAGCACCAGAATGACGCCATCAACGGGATGAGAGGGACTCTCCTGGGCACGATCTCCTCGACGAACTGCCATGCCCTCTTCGCCTCCTCCATCTTCCTTACCTTGAGCGCCTTTGCTACCTACCCGAGCTACGAGAAATACAACCCTTCCTTCTCCCCGATCGATAGCATGCTCGACATCTTCACCCTCACTGACGGGATGAGCATGATCCTGCGCGCCTCCGACGAGGATCTGCGCAAGGGCCCACTGCGAGAGATCTTCATCCGCGGGTCCGGCGATACCACGCCGTCCACCGTGGAGGCTACTCTACAACCGCTCTTCGAACGGCTCCCTCGCCTGAGCTCCCAGCTCGCGGAAATTGGTCTCGTCGAGCACGAGGGAAAATATGCCATCACCAACGCGGTGATTGCCTTGAGCGAGTGCATCGCCAAGGTCTCTACCTTCAACGCCATGTCGGCACCGGTCGAGTTCCGCGCTGTGTTCCTCTGGCCCATTCTCATGACCAGCGACTACTTGGACATGTTGCGTCGGCGTCATCCAGCGGCCATGGTGGTGTTGGCGCACTACTGCGTTATCGTCCACATGGCAGAGCCGTTTTGCTGGTTCCTGAACGGGTGGGCCCGGTCTTTGATCTCGCTCATATCGCAGCACTTAACTGCAACTCCATGGGCAGACTTGGTGGCTTGGCCCGTGGAAATTATAGGGGTTGGCGGTTACGAAGTACAGCTAGATCGCATGGCACATGCAATGCCCGTCGTTCTCTAGCCTGTTGTTTTAATCATTCTTTCATTCTATCACTTCATACACGCTACACATGATAGCGCCTCGCAACCGGAATATCTTTACGGACAGTAGTCACTTGACAGAGAGTCGATATCATCTCTCGCTAACAAGGGCCGGGGCGTTACTGGATTTGGACGGGAAGACATGGCCAAGGCAGCCGGAATCGGCGGGTGGCCGGACAGGCGCGGACAAGCGCGGAGAGCGAAAAGGTTATTTGAATTTCATGGCTTTGGCAGGGACTTTGGAGGTTGGAGAGACTGGAGTCCAGGAGGGAATCTTGGTTGAAACCTTGTATGGAGTAAAGCGAGGCCCAAACTTTATGACTAGTCGACGTTTTGTCATCTATTCAGGTGCGATGAACATCGAAATCAATACGTAGAAAGTTTTCTGATGATCTGCGCGGGCCGTCCGTTCCGGATGACGGCATCGGTTTCGCTCCGCGTATAGCACTTGAGTCGTGTAAATGGCACAACACGATAGACTCAGCTTTGCTGGTTACTATTCAAGCTACGTGTTGACCGCGACAAGCTTCGCTCCATGACAAATATTCAATCCCTGATGAGGGGAGAAACAATAGAACAAGAATTCATAATTTACAGGGATGTTTACCAGGTTCTTGACCTAGACCGCCCGTAACCCATAGACTGCGCCGTAACTCTGTAATGCTACATCGGTTACTTGGCTGAACGCCACAGGGCTTTTGAGAAGACGCACTCACAAGGTCATGCAGTGATTTTTGAGTGGCGGAGTCATGGTATTGACTTGGCACTTTGGGTAGCATGACTCTTAGTAAGTGCGACATCTTCCTTGTTGCAAGTGCGGAATGAATTCCTCTCGATCCTGCCGCTACGATATCGGAAGTGAGTTTGCCATTCTCTTTCGTACTGGATTTCTTAGTTGCTATCAGCCTGATGGCGTCCAAAGCCGCTCAATGTTCAAGAATTCGGACCATCCATCTACTGCCTTCTCCCTCGTTGATAGACACCCGAAGTCTCTTTTCCCACATGGCTCGAATCTTCTCCGCCGGAAGCCCAGCTGCGCCACTGACAGCAAACACACCAGAAGCCATCCAGAGCGAGTCTACAGCCGCCCCATTCCCTTCCTCTTCCCCCTGTCGAAGGCTAAACTGATGATTGATAACGGGAATGAACGACGTCTGCACAATGAGGTTGGTATTAGGATCCGGTCTCAACATCCACGCCCCTCTATCGAGATCTCCACGCAGCCCTTCTCCTTCGACCATGATATCGGAGATGCCGCTCGCCCCGGCTGAGGAGTAGACGACACACCTATCAATGTCCTCGCTGTAACACTGCCCATCGACTTCGTGAGAAGTCCGCTTCGGGAGAAACTTCCCCGCAGCCGTATGTGAGTCGATAGCGAACCCTCCATCGAGGAGCTGCACACTCCCGAACCACGACGGAATTTCGCCTCTGGGATTCCATCGGACCCTATGAACCCGTACGTGCCACCCGGGAAAGCTCTCCATGACAGGCACCAATGCTGTCTCAATCTCCAAGTCAAGCCACTTCCATGGTTTCCAGACACTGACTAGAGACGGCATCTCGTTGCACATGCTAGAACACGACACCGACACAAGTTCGATCCTGAAGTCCGTCGGCTCCCATCTTACGCACCAACTGTCGCCATCGTCGATACTAGCAGCCAGTGTACTGTCGGGTGCCATCTGCGAAAGTAGTGGTCCCGTGGGCACACTAAACCCAAAAGCCGATGAGTACGCAAACTTGCCATACTTTGCTTCCCGTCCCTTGAAGCTCTTCTTCGTCATCTGGCCCGATGAAAGTAAGAAATGGTGCTCCGGCCCGTTGCAAAGTATATGCCGCGGCGGCCAGACGACTCCTACACGTCCCGGATACGGCTGCTTCACGTTCGTCGCAGTATTTTCTGATAATGAAGCCAGAGGCTTGACGCCTTGGAGAGGATGGGGCTTCTCCTCGCACCTCCAAAAGGCGTGGTCCTCGGACAGACCTAAGATGACGAAGGTCTTGAGGCACCAGTACACCGACTGCGGCGAGTTGTAGTCCTCACTCAGGTACATGTTGGGATACGCAAACCCGATGCTGAGCGTCCCGTCCGTGTTAAACATGTCCGGTTTTCCTGCCCACCATCGGAGATGCCGTAACAGCAGTCCCTTGACTACTCCAGGATCGTCTAGAGGCGGTGCAAGATCCACGCCAGCGGTTGCTGCGGCGGACCAGAATGCAACAAAAGCAAAGCGGTATGTTAGACTTCGACCAAATGGTATTGCGGCCCCTTTCCTTATCGTCAGCTTGCTTTCCAGAGCTCAGTGACAACAAAATAATACGAAACACTCACCATTTGTGTCAAAATACCTCCAAAAGCTGGACGCATACTCCTTGGCCTGCACCTTATACCTCTCAACCCTCTCCTCATCCCCGACAGCGAACCGTACATACAACAACTGCGCAAACTGAATCGCAAAGCTGCCCGAGTAATAATCCGCCTGTTTCCTCTCCTTCCCCCAAGCTCCATCACTGGACCACCCCTCCCCCATATAGAAAGTATCAAGAATCTTCAAGTCCGCATCCATGATCCATCTAGCCTCCTCAATCGAGACCCCTAACGCCCTCACCAACGCCAGGTTAACAAACACCCGGAACCAAAGCCAATTATTCTGCGGCATCCTCTTCCCATTAATCTGCCTCAGCCAAGTCCTGAGTCTCTCCTTCTTCTCCTCATTATCACATGCCGAAAGAAATGGTCCAGGTGCAACAAGCATAGCAAAGGCGATAGACTCCATCTCCACCATCCGCTGATCGATATCATCCACATCGCCCCAATATTCCTCAGAATCTGGATCTGTTCCCGCCACGACCCCCCGGGACCAAGATTTCAAGTTCAAGCCCGCGAGTTCCTCACTCTCGCCGCCGCTTTCGAAGTCATTCAAAAGATCCGCGACAGCCCACAACGGCCTCGCGAACCCTTCCAACTGCGCCGCGACTTCATCGAACCCCGCGGCTGTGTTGGTCGTGAGCTTAATCCGCGCTCTCTGGAGGGACTTATACTGCTCCAATGGTCGTATCAGGGCCGTTGCCGCGCGCACGACGTCGGCGCGGGTGCGGAAGGGGTTGTCTGAGAAACCGGGCAGAGGAGGCATGTTGTAGTATCGGCGACCTGCGAGTCTCCCAAAGGGTGGATGAGATTGATCCAGCAGTGTCAAGTGGAAGCCCACAACTATTCGTGACGATGAAGGTCGAATGAGTCATATCTGCGAATCACACGCCGGCCTTTGCTTCAAGATACGTCGGCCGTCTCGATGGTGCGGATGAAATCCAACGGACTGCGGGGTATCTCCCAAATAATCTCAACTCGCGCGAATGATGCACCGAACCGACGTCACACGACCGCAATTATTCCATGAATTCACGAAGAGGGTTCACTGTGGACTTACGATCACTCAAGGTCTTCAAGGCTAAGTGAGAAAACACTTGTTCATAATGACGAACCTGATACCCTACTACCTACACTATTAACATAGGCAGGAACACACACCCCAAGCTCTGCCCATCTTAAACTCCGTGCTGTTGTCGCCAGACCAAATACAAATGAGTGAGAAGAAACCCAGTCCCCGAGGAGCTTAAACTCAACGAAAGTCTGCGAGGTCTAGACCAATTCCAACAGGACGAGTCTTGCCCAGATCGTCTTAGGCGGCGGTGAAATTATACAAAACCCGGTCCCCCTAATCGAACTCATTGTCGTAACCATAGTCATAATCGTCCTCATCCGCGTGATAACCTCCCCACATACCCCCGTGAGCATCGCTCATGTGATCGTAGATGTCCTCTTCGCCAACGTTCTCACCGCAGGCGAAGCACCAGTGGGCATTGCAACCCGGCACGGTGCATGTGATATGGTCACATCCGCCCATCTTCTCCGTAACTGTACCGCAGCCGGGGCAGTTGCGAACCCTCAACCTTTGGGCACCCTCTATCTGAATCTCCTTGCACTCATCACATGACCAGTTCGAAACCTCAGGTACGCCAACAGCGCATACCCGCTCAGCATACTTCTTGGCAAAACCGCAATCTCTGCACCAGCCATATATCCACTCCTTGTCCGTAGTCGCGGTCTGTAGGTCGCCGATGTGGGAAATACCAAAGCTAGAGACAGTCTTGGCGGTCGGTTGTCGGCGGCAGAAGGGGCAGGAGAGAGCTGCGAGGTTCAGCAATCTTCCACGGACATTGAGTCCATACCAATCCTTCATACAGCCGTTGCAGATCTGCTGATGACAGCCGGAGCGACCACATGCGTTCCGAAGATCGGTCTTCCGGATGTTGGAGAAGCACAAACTGCAAACCCCAGCCTCAGTACGTCGAGATCTTACCCACTCGCGAAGGGACTCGAGAATGCTATCCTGGTTCTGGATAGCCTTGCCGCGAATCGTGAGCTTTGCTTGCCCGTGAACCGCTGGAATAATCTCAACGTTCTTTGCTAGCAATTCCCGATTCGATTCTTCTACCTGAGAAATGGTGTAGAACAGAGATCGGCCGTTGAAGGGGTCCTTGATTGCCAAATCATCATTGCGCAGGAGCCACGAGACGCCGTTCTCGCCGGTCAGTGTCTTAGCCGAGGTTTCGAAATCGATGACGGTAACTCTGTTGGCTGTACAAGCGGGGCACTTGAAGGCTGAAAGATCAAGGTCGGAAGGACGGTATGTCTCGGGCCAGATGACCCGGCTTCGACATTGCGAACATTCGACACAGGGAGCTTCGCGCGGGATCTTGTCTTTTGCCGCGACGAAACCATGGTGCCGGCAGTAGTAGCATTTTGCCCGTACATTCAGAGCCTGGGGGTTATAGACGACGTACTGAGCACGGCATGTTGGCGTGAAACATTCGACCCACGTCGCCTCCGTTTCTTCGGTATCCCCGCGGGTCACGTTGTTCTGGAGACGGGCCTCTTGATCCGGGGCTGTCTGACAGACCTTGCAGTCACACCTGTTGCTCTTAGGACAGAGGCCACAGACGTTGTCCGGCCCCATTATGGTGACTGAGCGGGGGAATTCGCATCTTTTGCATATGGCAAGGGGCCCAAGAGATACCTTAGACTTGTCAGGGTGCCATCCAATCTTGGCCTGTAGGGTCGTGTTGAGGTTCAACTCAAGGAGCTTGTAGTCAACCAGAGTCTCAAAAAGACGTCGGTCGCTCTCAAGGAGAACACAGGCTTTTGGCGCTGGGCGCTGTGTTACGCCTTGAGCAACCCGTCTCTCGTAGTCCTCGCTGGCATCCAGGAGCAGCGAAAGGCAGCTAGCATTCCAGGTCTCGGGGATGTCCAAGTTATTCCACTTCGTGGTGAATGTGAGTAGCTCCCTGTCCGCGGTGGCTGTGAGGGGCCGAATTCCCAAGCGCAGGGCAAGGGCAGCAAGCAGGGCGGCTGGACGAGCGGCCAGCATGGTCCCAGGAAGTATCAGATGTAAGAGTATCTTCCAAAACTTTCGCTGATACTCAACAGAAGAGAGGGCCATGGGAATCAGGGCGACATTAGGGTCGGCTCTAATGTGAGCTGGCAGGTCCTCTTCGCGGGCCACGTAAGTCAATCGTGTGAGGACTTTACCGAGCCTCTGGAGAATACGGTTGTCGCAAGAACGACCAATCTCTAGGAGTTCTTCTCGTGTAAACTCTGTGACGGCACGCTTATCAGCGGTTGCGTCTTCGCCGTTGTCGTCTGTGGAGGTCTGGAATTGCTCAGTGGGATCGAGAAACACGCAGGGGTATCTCTGGTGTTCGGGCACCTTGTCGATGACTTCTGAAATTTCAGCTGCGTAGTCGTAGGACTCTTCGAGCCACGCCTTCATCCGGGCCTTCTTCTCAGGCTCGGGGATGCGGTCGACGGAGTACCCAAATGCCTGGATGAGTCCATCGCGAGCCGGGTTATCCCGATCGTTGCAGACGGCTCGCCATAGGCTACCGAATACTGGGTTGATGGCAATGGTGCCAACATCAGCTGCGATCAAAGTCTCGAGTTGCCCAACGACAAAGCTGCGGTAGACCTCATCGGCTTTGTACCTCTTCGAGAAGTCCAAAAGGGGCGTTTTCCGAGCTTCGACAACAGTCCGCAATTCATCAAGCTTGGTAGGTGTTGGCTTTATGTTGTTCATGACAGTCCGCTCCATGTGTTTGGCGATAGCAAAGTACAACTCGAGGGCGTCGTCCTCTTCGCTTGTGACGTCCTCGATGTTGGAGGCTGTTCGATACTGACAAGCTTCGGCGTAGGTGCGCTGGCCGGACGCTGCGCCGCCTTCCTTCCCTACACCCATCCAGGCCATCAGGATGCCAGTGGTCAACTCCGAGATAGCGACCGATGTGGGAACGTTGTGTTGGTTATCGAGCTTGAAGCTCACTCCCCCCGTGATATGTGAGAGAAACGTGAAGGGGGCGACGGTGTATTCGATGCCGCCCTGAATGACGGAAAAGACCTTGGCCTTCTTCTCGCCGTCCCGAAGGATCTTGGCGCCAGCAATCCAATCGGTAAAGTACTTTCCACAGCCATAGAAGGAATCGAGCTTGGAGAGGTTCTGAATTTCGGTGGCTCTGTGCTTGGACGACGTTCCCGGGATGTGGGGAGGCGCGTCAGCGTAGAGGATGATGATGGTGGTGGCCTCGGGACGCATGATGCTATAGGCTCTGGCAAGTCCAGTCTTTGCAGCCTCGGGCCAATCTAGTCCGTAAGTACCAGAGTCTGCCTTAATATGACTGGCCTTTTGAAGTAGCTGGCCCTGTGTGATTGTGTCGTCGGCCGTTGAGCTTGTTGAGTACCATCCTGACCACTCCGTCAACATGGAGGCAGAGTAGTCGCGGTAAGCCATGACTCCGATCCGGTCGAAGCAGTCGGTCAGAGCCGAGATCCGAATAATTTCTGGTAGAGACTTGTTGAGAGCTTGCAGGTAGCTGCTCATGGACGCCGTGGCGTCCGTCAAGATTAAGAGATCATAACGGTCGGTGGTAGCCATGCTGGGTGGTGCTGTTTGTTGTCCGTAGACCGTCCCGTTCTGTGGTGTCTTGTTCATAAAGACTCCAAGAATGGGAGACGAGGTGCAATTTGAGCATGAAGAATCAAATGGCTGGGAACATATCGAGAGTGCTTTCCGCGTTTATATAGAAGAATTGAGGCATTGCAGGTAGTGAGAAGGAAGAAGGGGAAGATGAGGCCAATTGAGGGCTGCGTTGACTCACGCCGCCAGAAGGTGCGCCGCGGTGTTGGATGACGGGAATTCACCTCAGGAAGTTGGAACGGTCAGACGAAAGGGCCGATCCTGCGTCATTCGCCGTTTCCCCCTCAAGGGATTACGGACTCTTGCCGGCTGAGTCAATGGTCGAGTCCATAGTAGATGCCTTGGATGTTCGTCCAGTTTCTGGACTGAACAACTCGTTGCTGCATTTCTTTGAAGCAGTGTTGGCCGAATGGTTGTGGCTCAGCCCAGGAAGCTTGCCCGTTGGCACTTAGCTCTCAGTTCTTCCCCCACAAAGTGGCTGGGGGCGGCCGCTCATGTCAGCCCTTACCGCGCGCTTCGCCTCGATGATGGTACTTTGGTCGAGATATAAGCAACCTAAGTTCGTTTTCATTGGACAATTCCATATCTTTCGGGGAGAGGCAGAATAAAAGGCATTTTCGCATCAATCGGCACTGGTTGATGAGAGGAAATCGCTCAAAAGCTGGGGAAGCTTCTTCAATTCCATCCACAGTCAATCGATAGCGTCCACGTGCACCAGCCCTTCGAATTGCTTCATTATGCTATTACTATTACACTATTAGAAAACACCTTATCTCACCAACATTGAAGTAAACTTCATCTAGTTGCGGACATATGAAATCGGCTCCAACGCCTCGCTCGCGCAGTCGGCGGGCCCGTTGATGGGGTTGCACCGCACCGCCGCACCACCTTCGAAGCGCACGGCATAGTCGACGTTCCAGCGGCTGCTCATGCCGTAGGCCTGGAAATCGGTCGACACGATCTGCGCACCGCTGGAGAACGCATCCTCACGCATCCCCGTTGTGTCGTTGGACAGCAGCGTATCGAGCGGGATGTCGGCGCGTGTGCGGACCCAGTAGCCCGCCTTGACCTGCGCCTGGATGTTGGCCTGTTCGGTGCCGGTGGGGTCATTGAGCTGATTGAAAGTTGTCAGTAAAATAGTCACTTCTTATCAAGAACGCCCCCGGTGTAGAAGGGTTGATGAACAACAAACCTTTTGGAACGCGCAGTCAGAGTTTCCGGGCGCAGAGTTTGTGAAGAGAACACGGCCTTCAAGGTTAGGTCGGCCCTCGGTGTAAGAGTCACGGATGGGGTTGACGGGCCCATTGTCCATCAGGAAGAGCACGCGACCACGGGCACTCTCCAAGTCGGGCCACCCATACTGCAAGACGGACTGCTCCAGCGTCAAGTTGCTCCTACGGATGTCGTCCGGGGTAACAAGGTCCTCGGGCGCAAAGACACTGCGGATCTCATCGTCGAGGCCCTTGAGAAGTGTCGTGTCGTTCCAGGGGATTGGAGACGCGCCGCCGATTGCCGCGAAGGCGGCTTCGGAGGTTTTGAACTCGATCATGAAGGGGATGGGGACATGGTCAGGGTGTGCCTGGCTCCACTTCTTGACGATGTTCAAGCACCCAATGAATGTTTTGCAGGTGGGATGGTAGTCTGCATCGGCGACGTGCAGGACTTTGATTCCCGGGGCGAGGAGATCGGGGTCTGGAGTCGTGGAAAGGTTCGCGAGCTTGCGGATGAGGGGCGTGGCGTAGTGGCCGCCTTCGGGATCGGCGAAGATGTCGAGCTCGAGGTTGCGAATAGACTGATAGTTGAGCTGAATGTCGAGGGACGGGTGGGAGTAGTAGTAGTTCTGGACGTTGGGAAGCATCATCGCCTGGGTCGGATGCTCCTCAAGGGGTGCCTCGCGATGGTACGAGTTGTGTGTGCCAACGACCTGGACCTGGTTCATGCGGATACCGCGAGACCAGGTGAGGCCATTGTGCGTGTAGGTCTCATTGCTGCATGAAGCAGCACTCACGAGAGGGAGCACTAGTCAAGGTCAGAATCTTTGTGTGAGGAGAAAGCCCAGATCAAGGTGCAACGCACGGAGAGCGGCCTTAAGGGCCAGGCTGGAAATGGGCGACATGGCGAAGAGTGGTGAGATGAGAAGCACAACAGCGACTACGCACAGGAGGCAAAACCAAAACTTTGAAGGAACGGATAGCGCATGCTTATAAATATATGAAAGGTCTGCACGCGAGATCGCCAAGAGTAACCGAGAGCTCCGTTCAAGCCTCTCGATGGAAGGGTCGGTAGTGAAGCGGAGGGTTCATCCGGTGGTGCCAGCCAACCGGGTCAAGTCAGGGCACGTGGGTTAGAGTGAAGGACCAGCTCTGAAAAGGTTATATCACGGCCATGCAGTGACAGGAAGAAGACCGAGACTAACAAGGTCGAACAGCATATGGCAGAAGACAGATGCAAAGGACAGAGGAGAAACGGACACACCGGGAAGAGAGGTGCCCCACCACCGGAAGCCGTTGCCCGCTCTGCCCCGCAAATTGCCTGGAGGAAACAGCTTCCCAACTTGGCAGGCCTGAGGAGGGGTCGGCCAATGGCGGGCTTGAGGGCGAGCATGTGCCTGGGAGCTCATCTCATCTTCCCTGAAGCTTCCCTGCACATGAGAACGTCAATGAGATGATCCACGTGGGCTCTCTCCACCACCAATTGCAACGGGAAGTGAATTAGAACTCTCACGTTGAGTTAAATGAGCTAGTAAGATCCAGATCTGCTTGTAGTGTCTCATCATCAGCCGTTTCTTGTTTTCGCGACGACCTTGACAGACCACTCCGGGGTGAAGGGCCAGCATGTACACCATGGTAGAGAGGCTGAAGGTTCCAATCACTTCACGTAGATAGTTTGAGACACCTTGGACTAATCATTGCTTGATTTTCTTCTAAAGTGCGACACGGAGACATCATTCGAAATACGCCAGTGCCATGGTCTCTGGAATTTGCGTCGTGAATCTGGCCTCTCACTCACTTACTCACCTCTAAGTTCACTCCCACTTGTCATTGTTTGAATTGAGGCAAGAAAAGCCTTGGTGAGATGCCAATTGATGAGCACTGTTATGAGTATGACTGAATGATGTCGTGATGGGAATAATTTCCATTCCATCCTACTAGACCAGGAAAATGTCCCTTCCTGTCAATTCATAGTCATTCACCCGTTAGCTCATCGTAAATCGGCCACTCTCTAGATAATGCTTTGACATTAAGGATGAACGTGACCACTCAAGCTCCAATTCCATCTCATCATCGCATGGAAGCCACGATTCCCTCCCAGGCAGCAAAATTAGCCCCAAGGCACCTCAATCTCACATCCGCGACGCCACACCCGGCTGCCCATCATCCAGATTGTTTCGGCCACTGATCCGCCGCCAACTTATGTAAACCACCCGGTGCTTCCTTGCATTCCCTCTGCAACCTACCGGCCAGGCCCGGCCCCACCGCACGGCGCCGTGGCGCACATCCGGCGTTGTGCATCTGCAGTCCGACCGCCCGTGGTTCCCTCCGGCCTGCAACACCATGATGGGCCTATCACCCGTCCCTCCATCCATCGTTCCATGTCAACTCAACCATGGAACCAGGGGGGACAAGCGCTTGTCGATATGGCTAGACACTGTGATTCGGCATTGGCCTGTCCGACTGCCATCGCGACAGCGGAGGTACCTTCCCAGTACGTATTTGTTACCACCCTTTGCCATCCGTTATCATCACGTCTTAACCTCATCTCAAGGCGATCTAGCATCGCTCTCTAGCATCGCCATCCCTTCATTCTTCTGATCTTCAGGAGGTTTTCATTCTTTACATAAGGTATCAATTACATCCCACACTCATTTCCAAAGAGCCAGATCGATTCCGGCTTTCACGCTCCTTTCTCGACACCCTCACCGAGCCACACCGAGCAATCACAAGCATCGCCCATCCCCGGTCCATCCACCTCCTCCCGCGCCGAGGTCAACTGCAACCCCAGAGATCGACACCCACTTCCCCTCAAAATGCATGCCCCGACCCCTCACCTCCTCCCCCTGGCCACGGCCCTTCTAGCCATCGGCACCAATTTCGCCCATGCAAACCCCCTCCAAGTGCTCACCGCAGGAATGGATAGCACACTGCCCGTCGGCACGAACCCCATCGTGAACCCAAAAGTGGAGTACCTGGGCTTCCAACACGCAGACAACAGCTGCTCCCACCGCGATCTGGGCTTCACCGGCTCTATCGCAGGAAAATGGTATGCAGTCTGGGGTGATGTGCTCTGGTGTGATGCTGGTGTCACGGATCCTGAGAAGGACACGCCAGGGTTCCACGGTATGGTGCGCGACGCCGTGTCTGTAATGACCAAGAACCCGTTGGTCGTGCATGATCTCAACTTGGGGGAGAATGGGCGCCAGAAGCAGTTCATCCCCTTCAATTCGTCGTGGGGAGAAAAGGTTGATACCGGGTTCGGCGGGACGAGTTTGGTCGAGACTCATGCTGAGACGCGCACCGGCGCCGTCTTTTACCTGGTTGTAAGTCATTATCCCCCCCCCCCTATGAAGCCGGAAACCAATGCCCAAAAAGAGAGGCAGCACAAGACTTACACAAAATCCACTCAGAACCAAAACGCAGACGGCCTCGTGGGCGCAGGCATCGCCAAAGTAGACGTCCTCTTCGGGACCCCCACCGTGACCAAACGCTACGGCGACCGCGGCTACTGGTGGGACGCCAAAACCACGCCCCGGTACGGCGACATCGCCGCCTTCCGCGACCCGTGCTCCGAGTACATTTACGCCTGGGGCGGCCCGCCGACTACAATCACCGACTGGGGCCAGAGCAGCTACGTCTACCTCGCTCGCGTCAACGCCAGCCAGGCGTTCAACGTGAGCAACTACGAGTACTACTGGGGCCGCCAGCAGGGGTGGAAGTCGGATGTCTTGACGACTTTTAACGCCGAGACGGCGACGGTGTGGGGCACGGGACAGGGGCAGATTGTGTGGAATGAGCATTTCAAGTGTTATATCTTTGTTCACCTAGGTATGTTTTTCTCATCCTGTGGTCTCTGAAATGTAGGCTCAAGACTGACTTTACTAAAGGCATCGGTGGCGGCACCGTCTTCTTGCGTACTGCCGCAAAGCCTGAGGGCCCCTGGACGCCAGACGTCAAGATCTTCCAGGCTCAGGCCATTGATGGCGGGCTCGTCTACGCTGGCGTCGCTCATCCGTATCTAGATCCCACCGGCAGGACGCTGGTCGTCTCTTTCACGAACAACAACAGGATCCAGGTGCTCAAGGTCACCTTCTCCAAGTGAGGCTCAATAGTCTTGACTCTTCATACGCCGCACATGAAAACTTCAATTCTTTCACAGACATTCTTCTACTCTTTTTTTTTTCTTTTTTTCCACGTACATAGTTTTCGTATCCTCTGTACGGATATGATAAAATAACCTGGGAAAGCTAAACCTAAGCCGGCGAGAAAACGATTGCGGGCAACATAACCAAGTTCAATTCTAATCCGAGAGCTCGAAGCCTTAGATACAGCCCCCGTGATAGCTCCTATCACAATAAAACATCCACTTTTAGTAGACCCATGTATACAAAGCGCCAGCCGCTAGATGAGAAAGTGCCATTGCCCTCCATGGGGATACCCCTCCAGACACAGCATTGACAGGAATGGCATGAATCAACAAAAGAAAATAATCAATTACGAGCCATTCGAGGCCTTGGGCCGTTCTGGTACCGGCACAGTCTAATACCCAATGGTACGCCCCTCCCAAAGTCAAGTAATATCAAAGCCGCAATTTTTTACGTAGTCAGCGATGCCCAAAATGCAACATTCAAGTCTCTCGGCCGGATCCCAGGTGATCGCCCCAAGCAAACCGACTTCAGTCCGATTTCTACATGTAATATCCTTGTCAGCATCGTCTATCGCAGATTGTGGAAGGGTCTCTGCTCGGAAATATGAACATGCCTTGAACGAGGACCCCAACGTTGATCGTCACCGCCCTCCGCTTTGACCCGGACGTCGTAGTCTGGTTGGTAGAAGTGCTCTCCAGCCCAAATATATCGCCAGCAAGACTGGGGTCCAGGGGCATCTGGCTAGAAGCCGCGTCGCTAGACTGCCCAACAGATCGTGTATCGCCCAAGTGTATATCAGACGGCCTCGTCGGTTTCAAAGTCTGCCCAAGCCATTGCCTGGCAGCGGCGTCTCCAGGGCTCGTTCCGTAACTGCTGAAGATATCGGAGGCGTTGTTAATGCTGCTGCTGCTGTTGCTGTCGAGTCCGCTGCCGAGAGCGCGTCCGGCAACCGCCGTGTCATCCGAAAAGTCTGCTGGATTGATCTCGGCCGTGACGAAATCCGCAGCGGCGGGAATATCAACTCCTCGTCTCCGAAGAACCCATTCGACCTCGTCCGCATCGTAAAAGTCGCCTTGCAGGCCTGGGACGTTCATTCGAAGTCTCGCGGCGGCACGTTCCACTCGTAGGTCTCGCATCTCTTCCGTCGGCGCATCCCACGGCCCCATGCCATAGAGTGAGTCGACCTTTTGCCGATACGGCTCGGCCGTCCCCTGGTTTCCCACCGGATTCCTCTGTTTGTGGCCGCTCGGGTACGCCATCTCATCCAAGTCATTCATCTCGTCGAACCACGTGCCCCCGCCCCCTAGGTGTAAAAATGGAAACTTCCAGTTAAACATTGTTTCCCGTTGGTTGACACTGAGACGGTTAGCGATCCGCTCCACGATCCTCTCTTTGGGCTCGAAAAGTAAACTGAAACCGAAGGCGCTGTTGATGAGGCTGCTCGGCGGGTTGGGCATGCGGAGCAACGTGTAAGCCTTTTCTAGAGTTGATCGTTGCAGACGCCGCCCAAACGTCCGCTCCTGGTGGGCATAGGAGGTCGGTGAAGAGAGAATGTTAAATAGGGATTCAGAGAAGGGCTGGTTGGCGAGTAGATCGAAAGTGCCTGGTTGGTCCAGGCTATGTTCATAGGACATACCGAATGGGAAACTAGCATTATCCGGCGTCGGTTCCGTCACAATCTCGTAGCCCATTGGAGCCTGGGATAGTGTCGAGTGCGGCATATGTGACTGACTATCCGGCGCCCAAGATGTTGTGTGCACCGCAGTCATCGCATGTGTTCGAGGTGTCGACCGAAGCTGGTGCTGCTGCGGCTGCTCGCTTGACAGAGCATCGTATATGACTTGCTCAATCGGCTTAGCAATTTCGGCAGATGGCGACTTTTGGTTGCTCCTTTCTCGCCCACTGGCAGGGCCGTCAACATCCTCGGCGTCTCCATCATTTTCCTGGCTTGGAAGCACGTCGCCTTCCTTTTCTGGCTCCTCGCTCGTCTTCCTTGCCAAAGAAACAAACTTTTCTGTCGTGGCCTGAAGTTGTCGTCCAAATTCGGGCGTGCTCTCGTGCATGCCTTTGCTAACGGCGAAGTCATAGAGTTTCATAAATTCCTTGCTCATTTCTTCATTGGTGCGTCTCAACTCGTCGACCTTCTTCTCGAGCGATTGAATCGCTGTTTCCTTGCGGTTGCGGTAGGCTCTCTGAGCGAGCCGAATTTGTGTTCGACGACGCTATGATGGTTAGAAGGGGTTGACTGAGGGGGCAGGTGTAAGATGAGGGAGGTAATATCAACTGGAACAAGTTTTCGTAGCAAAGCTGCAAAAGGGGTGTCAAGTCAGGAGTCAGTTGCCAACTTACGTCCTTTGCGGTCTCATCATTGGTATCTAGGCGTGGTCTTCCCCTTGACCGCTTCTTTTCCTCCTCATCAAGTTCTACTACCTCTGCAGACTGGGCCTTTGACCGTTTCTTGGAAGATCGTTTTGGTTCCTCACTGGTGTCGGCACCAGGTTTCCCCCCGGTGGGCAGACTTCTTGGTGCGCGAAAGCCCGACATACCATCGTCGAAAGATTCGGCGTTGAGGATGGACAGCCCGGGGTTCTGCATGAATAGTGCCGGGTAGCCGCCGGGGTATTGAAGGACCCCAGTATGGCGATGTTGGAGGAGGTCGTCGCTGAGGAGGTGGTTGTGATAGAATGGGTGGGCGGGTCCCGCCACAGGTCTGGACAAAGAGAAATCCACAGGGCGCTCCGGGGCGAGATGTGCGGATTCTAGGCCCGAAAACTGGATCGGGGCTAGTTCGCCAGGATTTGGGGGCAATTCGGGGTCTGCGTAAGCAAATGGTACAAAGCCGCTTTCGGTGGGTGCTTGGAGCTGAGCCTGGAGAAGCCGTGGGTCGTGTGGATGGCAAAGCAAAGACGATGTGTCTGGAGAAGAAGAAGCAAGGGAGGCTGGCTGTACAGAGTCCGCCGGCGAAGGGTGTGGAAATACTTGGTGTTGATATTGATGCTGTTGGCTCAAGTCTTGCGGTGATTGGTGATTATGGGGTACACAATAGTGTTGTTGGGGTTCGTGAAAGACTGTCAAGTACTCCTGATCTTGTAAATTACGGTAATACTGTTCCTCTGCATTCAGTTGCTGGCGAGTTTGCGTCAGGTGCGGACGCACATGTGTATATGAAGGGTGAGAGAAGAGAGGTAGGCGGGATGCTGAGTAAAGGACAGTAGATTCGGCGCCGGTTGAACCACGTTCTTCACGGGATGCTGCTGTTAACGGGCCCGGATAGTTGTAGGTACTGACACTAGCGGAGCAGCCTTTCTCTTGTTGCTGATCAATAACTTGTGGCCGGCGACTTGCCAAAGGTCGTTGGGGAAGCGGTCGAGAGAAAGTTGAAAAGCCGTGTCTACCTTGCTCACGAGACCCGCTTGCGTGATGGGTCTGTCGGAAGGGAGGAGGTTCGTCGAGGTCGTCTGCCGTATCGGACGGCGTATCGAGGCCGCTGGGACGGGAATGATTACTCATATCCGCCGAGTAGGAAGTGGGTGCGCCGGTAGTGATGTGGATCCGTAAACTTTAAAGATGCCGACTAACGCCTTCAATCTCGGCAGACACGAGTTTGTGAGTGTGGCACACCGACTAAGCTTAGACTATTGTTAGGGTAAGATAGCCTCACCATCGCGCCGGGCTCCGGGGACCTGTGGTCAGGCACCGTCAGCCATGCAGAGCTTCACAACAACACTCGTAAATCCCGGGCAGAGGCGGGCCCAAAAGAAGGTAGCAGAACGAGATTAAAAAAGTATATGTGTAAAGCAGCCACTTGGAACCATTCAAATGGGGCTCAAGGTTACGAAAACGTAGTTGACTAGATTGCGGCTAATAGAACAGCTTGAAGTCACAAGTGGATCGTGCTTTGATAGAGGTACGACCGGTAAAGATTAGAAGACTAGTCCTCTCCAATACAGTTCGACCTTTGACGAGACAACTTAGACATGTCCATGACACGTTCACAGTCTGGGTGTGTCTGAGGCGGATCGTACTTGATTTAAGAAAGACAATTTGGCGCCACTTCCTGTCAACACTGACGAAACCCACCAAGGATAAAAGAAAAGCAAGAACAACTGAAGAGGCGTTGGAGTACACAGCCTGCCACGGTCATGGTGTGGGTAAAGTCTCCCGCCTTGAGGGTAGAACGCCGACTCGTTCCCCAATCCAAGGATACGGGTGACACCGTGGGACAGGACGATCAGCTGTGGCCAGGCCAGCCTTGTGGGTGAGGCAAGTTGAGTGTGTTGGATTGCCATTGAAATGCCAGGGCCTGTCGGAGAGAGAGAACAATGAAGAATCCCGCGAAGCAGGGAATAAGACGGCCAAGAGCTGCATGATTGGATCGCGGGACTGGGGCGAGAAGGAATTGAGAGGGCTTTTGGTGAGCCTTGTTTTCTTCGCGGACCCCGTAGAAGGGAACTAGAGTGGGAGAGATCTGCGGTTCGCAGATGGGCGCAAGTGCTGCACCTATGCAGGTGAAGGATATCCAAAACCACATCTGCAAGGAAACATCGCGGCCTCGACCTGGTAGGTAGTGACGAGAATGCGGTAACATGGCATGGGTGGTGCTGTGGTGGCCAACCTCGAGTTCTCGACCCGAATTATGTCAGTTCGAGATCCCGGCGCGCTGGTCTAACGTGTGAAACTGCAAGTGATCAAAACCCGTACCCAGCTGACAAGCCATTCGATTGGACCGGGGACCAGCGGCAGAGAAGCAGGTCGAGATCCATTGCAAACATGGTCGCCTGTGCATATGTATCCCGCCTGCCAGCCTCACTCTTGGGGCATGCTCACTTCATGAGGGGCAACGATCGCCATCAACTCACGCCATAATCCCGACCGGAGGTTTTTGCATCCCTGAAGGCGTCAAGTAGGATGAGAACGAAAAAGCAAAAAAGCAACCATCGCTTTCGATTTGAGAAAGGTTATCCCCTTTTCTCAAAGAACCATTGACGAAACGGCCCTCGGATGGCTTTGTTTGGTAGGGTAAAACTTGGCGGGTGAATTCGAGAGATCGTAAAGTCTGCACCATTGGGAGCATGCATTACCTTTACTGGCAAAAACCACAAAACGTGGGTGTAAAGCGCCGACGCGTGGTGTGCACGCAGTGGCGCATGCATCATTCGGGATTGATTGGGCCATCTTGCATTGGCAACAGCCTCATGATCTCTGCTCAGCTGAGGTTGATGTGGGATCGTCATGGCATCTTCTTCGACTGGAGAAACTCAGATAACAGCTTCTTGATTGAGAGAGTTATTCGCGGTTGGGTTTCTGTGTTCTTCCAGCTCTTTCGGTTTCGGGGCCACCAGAAGGCAAGCCAAATGTTGGAAACAATGTCGAGCTAGAAGCTAAGTATTCGAGCATAGACAGACAGTATGCCGTTCGAGGATTGATGATCATTGGGAGCTGTGCATAGCGAGACGGAGAAGAGAAGGAGGAGGTTTGGTGGTAGGCATGCCCTGAGCCAGACACGGTCCATTCGGTCCGTCCCCCGTATCCTTGTCAGACCCCTTCTTTGTCTGCAGCCCCCGGGGTGAACCTCAAGGAGTTTTCAGGGTTCTGGAGAGCGTGCGACAAGTTCATCATTATGACCGCGAATAGGGAGTAAGGGTGTGGCAACCCCCGCGTGTCCGATGCGGATTCTGTCAAACACCAGCGAGATCGTGTCACTGCAGCCATTTCGGGTGGTTCGCGAGGGGTCAGCCACCCGCCTTGTCTAGACCGATACACCGATGATCTCAGCCGAATAGATACGTGCGGCCGGTGTCTCGACCGCGCAACTTTTTCGGTACGTCGGCGGCTTTCTGTGATGGTGGCCTTGCGTCCAACGGACAGAATGTTGGGATCCAAGGCCATCCGAAAACCCGTCTCAGTATCCTGGCTGTAAAGGGTCCCAAATCTAGGTTATTTGAGATTCCAATGACAGACGCCGACTTTGATTCGACCGACGTTGTCAGGTACCTTATGATACGTTCTGAACAACAGCTTGATTCGATAACAAGCAAAGTAATCTTTGCTTTGAGAATCGGAAAGCAGTGATGGCATTCGTTCATGATTTGATAGGTACCTTACCAACATCAATGTCTTGCCCTGGTGTAATTCAGCAGTTAGTTACTCCGTATATTGTACTTGAGATGAGGTCAATCCCGATAAGAATCGATAAGAGCCGATTAGATAAGGCGCCCATTTGTCAACCTATGCACCTCCCCTCCAGAACATGACGATCGCAAAGCTCAAGCTTCACCAACACCAACAATGTGACCGCAGCTCGGGGAAACGACGCCTCCCTTTCCGCGAGGATGCCGTCCCACTTCGTACCAGCTCAAAATTCCCGTCATCGTATCGCCGCAATCGCCCTCTATCGTGCTCTCGTCCGCGAGGCTCGCGCCGTGCCACTCCCCAACGATGTACTCCGCAAGGGTGTCGAGAACCCACTGCCGCGGCTCGTGAAGAAAGGCTTCAAGCGCAATCAGACGGAGGCGAGCTACCGCCTTGTTCTTGCTGCGCTATCTAAGGGGTACAAGGTGCGATACTCTTGCACTTTGCTCGCAGCGCCTTCTCGTACTGACAGTGCTTCAAATCAAGTTTCTCAACCTCTTCAAAGGTGCCCAGACCCCATCGTCAAAAGAGCACTCCGAAATCCTTACGTACCTCCGCGAAAAGAGCCTTCGTGATGCGAGATCAGAAGCAGGCAAACCGCCGCCGCTCCCGCCGAAAATCGAGCGCCCAAAGCCCAAATGGCCACCTCTGCTCAAACGCATTTCCCCCCTCGACGAACCACCCGTCTATATCTCCGAGCGCCACCCTGTGCCTCGCGAGGAACTCTCCGGCATACGGCACGTCCCTAATGTCGCTGTGACCGCACATGGCGTCGTCTTTCTACGCCAGGGCAAGCCGCAGCACCGCTCCGTATGCGACTATGTCCAGAAGAAGAACAAGTACAAGATTAAGAACATGGATCATCTGCTCGCCTCGATGCGCGATGAACAACAGTTTGCGAAGGAAGAGGACCAGTGGGATGGGCACCTCCAGAGCGAGATCAAATCACAAAAGAGGGTGGTGGAGAGGCTGGTCAGGTTGCGGCAGAGAATCGAGCAGCCCCTCGCAGACCTTCCTGATTGGGTTGAGAAACCAGGTTTCGAAAGGGTAGGAACACTCGAACCCTATGTCTATGAAGAGAGTTACACCAGCAGTGTAGCTGCTACATACGATGACGCCAGCAAGAGGTTGAGCGATGACGCGGCGGATCAGTCTGCGAGGGCAAGAGCGTTTCTGGAGATCCGCGAGGCGGAAAAGAAGGCCTTGGAGGAAGACAACGAGTATTACCGAGAAAAGGGCTATAAGTGGATGATTGACACACCATATAAGAAGAAACAAAGACGGGTTGCGAAGCGCAAGAAGGGCGGTCAGGACAGATTCGAACGCAGGGCGGTACGCCAGGACAAGGCGCGAAAGAGCAATTTCGTCGGCCTTAGCCCTGCCCCCATCCAGGTTTGAGTCGCTTTTCTCTGGATGAAATCTGTTTGTCTTCATACTGTACTATACTTCTAGATATTCCCCATGATACCAATACGGAACGGTGCGGCATATGATGGCTACGCGACATCGCTGCGGTATTAGGCCATGCCAAAGAGCGCACACTGCTACATCTGTAAGTGACCTCCTTGCCTGATTCGCTCTTTTCGTAATCTAGGGCTTCTTCTATTGAGCCGACTTTGAGGTAGTTCCGTCTATCGTTCCTGTTGAACACTGTGGTCGGTCCCATCGCTCGCCACAGGCGCCGTAGGGAACCCCCTCACCTTGATGTCTAGTCAGCCCAGAACCAGACGACCTAACGCTCAGCCTTACCTTCAAAGAAGTTTCCAAACCAAACGGTTCCGTTGAAAAGCTTGAGTCACACAACTCAAAAAGTAGCCTATCCATAACTCTGGGCATCTGTAGGTAGGCACCCGGGTAGGCTTCAGCCATCTGTGTCAAAGGGATTACTTATAAAAACAAGTCCTACCCCCAATTTGTTTCTCTCCCCTCTCCCAGAATATTTCACACAGAAACAACACACAGTACACAAACATTACAACCACTACAACCAATACAACCAATCTGGACAGAAACATGGAGGAACAAACACCCAATACGTTCAAATTCACCATCGCGCACTCGACGCTGCCACTTGAAGCCATCGGCAAGGGCTTCTGTGGCTCTGTGTGGTCCGCGGGTAGCCTCGCTATCAAGCGGGAGGATGGCGGTCCAGGTCGTTCTATCGCAAACGAATACACCATGCATCGCCACATCGTCCGAACCTTGGATGATACCAGCCTTCTCAATGTACCTCACTGCGAAGGCTTCTTGAAACACGAGGCGACTGCCTGGGATCAAATGCTCCCAAGATTTCCCGCCGGGTATACAGGCTGTAATGCACTGATCAGCGAGAAGATTCCACCACTATCTCGCGATGTTCGCAAGCTGTTGGCCCAAAAGTTTCACCCAAACGTGAATCCGGATGAGATTGCCGATAGCTCAACAAACAGCCACTGTCTCGCTCGGCCTTACTTGGGGCGCAGAAAGCTCCGGAGTACAGACACCAATCAAGATCGGCCTAGACTGAGATTCTTCAGTCTAAGAAACTTCCCACTTCACGTCGATCAGATGGAGACTCTCAAGCTGGATCTTGAAGGGTACGCCGTAGCCATGGCAGAGGCTCTCGCATTCCTGCACTGGTCCGCAAAAGTTGACGCCAATGACGTTGAGTTTGTGCTTGCAAACCCAAGGACAGGCCATGTGCCACCCAGCGCAGCCCCCACGACATCAAGCTTTGGTCCTGCAGTCTTCCATTCAGATGAGTTTGGCCCTCATGCTATGTGGATCCTGGACTTTGATTGCTGCAGGATAATGACAATGGACGACAACGGAATCAAGCAAGCTTGCAGAAGCTTTTGGCGGAACGATCCTTACTATCCGCGGCCTGGCAGCAACAACGCAAAGGATCAGGAACTCTGGGCTGTATTCCGGACTCACTTCCTGACCGCTAGCGAGAGAATTTTGGAGGGCAAAGAGGAAGATGTGCGTCGGCTGCCATTGAAATTGATGGAGTGTATCGAGGAGACAAGGGGAAGGTTCACCAAGGGAACAGGTTTCTGGTAGGGTGGGCTAGGAGGGTCTAGCAGCATATTCGTGTGTGAATCAAAAAAAGAAGGCAGAGATGCAGAAAGTGTCTGCTGCCTGTAGGATTCCGGTTGCTGAATAAATTTCGTTTGCCGTTTCCGAGTTTTCTTTCTCTTGACTACAGACTGTTTATCACACAATACAATATGTGGCGTCAAAGATTCCGTTGCAGAGTCCTTGCCATATTTTTTTCATCAATGTTTCTGCGAACAACCTGCGGTTTCTAAGCTGAACCAGGTACCAAGCTGAGGAATCAAGGTTGCTAAAAGAAAACTTCGAGAATTGAGACTTCTTCGCACGGGTTTGTCTCTTCACCATGAGGCCTATACCATCATACTTCATCTGATGACCATATACTTAAAGGATGGACCATTTCCTGAGGTTGTTGTCGCTGATTCTTGATTCCATCATCAGTTGCCGGCTCTTCATACTGATGTAAGGTAGAGCACTCTGTCAGTGGTAACGCAGCACTGGTTTCGATCGTATTGACTCAGATAACTTAGGATCACCTCAACCCCCTTCGCGAAGATGGACGATCCTTCGAGACAAGACTCTTCCCGCCTACCCAAGGCCTTCGAAAAGCGTCGTCAGCAGAAACAATCGGACGCGACTGCGGCTTCTTCAAGGGCTGTCTCCTTGGAACAGGCCATGATAGCTAACCTTCACCTCGAAGAAAGGCTTGAAGCTGAGTCTAAAGGAGAGCCAATCGAGGCCTGTCTTAAGCGAATGCTTTCAACCAAGTCAACAATCTCTACGGCTTCGTCTTTTGCGAAGCGTCAGCAAGCGTCGGTTGGCGTCGCTGCAAAATTCCGGGAGATCGGTACAGGCTCCATCGGCAAAGTGTTCGAGCATCCCGGCACCACGTTCGCCTACAAGCTGTCTCTCACGAAGCAGCATGATAAGTTGTGGAACAACTACATCATGCACAAGCGAAGTGAGACCGCGTTCAATTCGCTTAAGTTCTATCCTGCCTGGACAGGTCGAAATTCCCAGATGTTTCTGGTTCGCCACGCCGACTACCCAGGGCTTCTGGGGAGAGAATCTCGACCTGTTTCCAGATGTATCTGGATTTCCCCGCAAGCCGAAACAAATTCTCTGTATGGAAAGGATCTTCCCTCTTCCGAAGCTCGTCCGTCAGTGTCTAATTGAGAAGTTTGGAATGTCTTTCCACAAGAGGTCCGATCGATGATTCTAGAGGCCACCTTTGAGATGCAATCCAAAAACACGCCGCAGAAAAAAAGCCTCCTAGCCTCCGTTTCTGCGGAATGGCAAACATCTTTCGAGAAGCGTAACTTCAAGTATTTAGCGCTTACGCGGCTTCAAGACATCACGATGCTCGAAGACTTCGTCGGTCCTCGTCGTCAGATGTACGTTAGTGAGATCTGGCTCCATGTGCTCTTAGCACCATACACTTCTGGAGAGCTCTGCGAGGAGGAAGACGAAGAGATATTGCACAACAATGAAATTCTCGACGAGCACTTGGAATCTCTTTTTAGGACGCTTTCAAAATGGCAACTAGGCTACGGCAATGAGAAGAATTCCGGTGTTCATCTCCATTTCAGTGCTGAGGCGTCTGATGACTACGACAATCTATTCAGGAGTAATGATCCTCTCGGGGAACTCTACTATGATCTCGAGCTTGCTGAAGTCTTGGGGGCAAACAAGCGTATTATGGGAAATCTTCTCGACTTTGAAAATGAAACCTCCGCATCAAGCCTGACAAGCCCGGCCGAACCTGGGTTCCCTGCGGTTCTGAGGGTTCCGATAGTCAAAGAGTTCAGCATTAGAGACGAACTCTACCGAAGTTTATCAGCAGGAGCCATTCGCTTTCTTCTTCTCAGCTTGGACAATCTGGAAACCATTAAGTACACATCTTGGCGGGGCATTGACAGAAGAGACAGATACCAGCGAGATAGGGCAAATGTGGCTCTGCTTGAAAGTCTCCCACCTACGGCAAAGAGTGTCAGTTCAAGGGAGGCTCGACATGACAAGTTCCATGGGCCGTTCGACGAGCCTGGTCCCAGCCGCGATATTGCTCGGGTGGCCGTACTGGCATGCTTTCATCTAGTTTCCTTCAGCTCGCTGTCTGTTCTCGACGCCATGCATTTCTTCAATGAAGTTATTCAACTATCCATGCCGCCGATGATGGAATATCTCGACCGCTGGTCATCTCTCGAAGCGGTGGCCCTCACGTCTCCCTTCCTTAATTCAAAGCTAGATGAGGCATACACTCAAGGCCTACTTCAACAAGCAGCTGCGGCCGCAATGCACTTGCCAAATCTCAAGGTCATGGAACTGTGGCAGACCTGGAAGCCTGCGGCGATCCTGTTCCGTTACGAAGTGTCGGGCCACACAGTCGAGGTCTCGTATGGCGCATCATGGGATCTGAAGTTGCATCAGGATATTTGTGATGGATGGGAGGTGGCGAAACATCATGGAAATCTCTTTTTTGATATTCAGCTCAAGGTACTCGACATTCCTGCCAGTGCTGATATCGATGCCAAGCTTCGTGTCAATTCATATTAGAGGGAAAGTGTCGGACCAATTTTCTAAGCGTCTATATTTGCCTACAAGTATAGCTTCTTTGTAATGCTGCCCATCCATTTAATAAACAGCTTAATGGCCTTCAGTCTTTACAAAATCTTGACTGAGCCACCATTAGCAGCAATGACACTTCCATTGATCCAGCGCGCCGCCTCGCTCACAACCAGACCCACAACTTTGGCAACATCATCTGGAAGTCCGACTCCATTGTGAATTGATTTCCCCTCGCTCAGAACCCTCAATGCGGCTTCGCGCATATCCGGCGATGCACTCCCAGTGAGCGCATCCGTCGCCGTACCACCCACTGAGAGGGAGTTCACTGTAGTTCCCAGCGTCTTTGTGTCCTGGCTCAGAATATCTGCCCAAGATCGGGTCAGGGATTCCATTGCTGATTTGGTCGATGCGTACAACATGGCACTTGTATAGTTAGCATCTATGCTATTATCCGAGATCGCTAAGGTCTTCTTGTTTGACTGTAACTCACTAAGATGCTGCTGCAGTACGGGCCCAATCGCTTGAGATATTGACAACTCGAGATTCCGGCTGGATGTAGTCTCGTCTTAGAAGCACGTCCATTGTCAGAACCAAAGACTGCACATTGCCCAACAAGACCCTCTGGATGAATTCAGCATCAAGCTCACGGACGGACCGTGCCTCAAAGTGGGTTGCATTGTTGACAATAATGTTAAGTTTGCCGTCGAACTCGTTCTGTACTTTGTTGGCAATCGTTTCAGCCAGGTCTGGCGAAAGAAGGTTTGCAACTAATCCCGTGATCTTTGGAGCGTCGAACTGGCTCGATTGGTAGCCCTGTTGAACCGCCTCTTCGAGAGATTCGATTAGATTAAGTGATTCAGTCGATGCACAGGTACCAAGAATGTTTGCTCCGCGACTGGCAAGGTGGATTGCTATGGCGCGGCCAATACCGCGAGAAGCACCTCTGTCACCACCATTAGTAAAACCTGGACTGCCCAAACGAAACTTTGCAGACTCATAGACCAGTTACAAGAAATCACTAAAGCTTACGTTACCAGGGCATTTTGACCTCGAAGGTCTTGAGGGAGAAGAATCATCTCCTTGCTAGTTTGGGGCGCTGTGGTGCTCATCTTGGCAACTCCAATGTTTTGTCAGTTGGAGTTATGGTGCTGTGATTTCTGATGAATACTTTTCGGAAGAAAGACCTGTCTTCAGGTACCAATATAAGCATAATTATAGATTCCTTAGCCTGAGCAGTCAAAGAAGGCTTACAAACAGAGCAGTTGACTATCTGGCACTTACAAATCCGACAACCCTCTTCGCTATTCCAGCGGACGACGAAGTCGCGAGAGAACCACTCAACGGCTCATAATACTAGAGCTCCAAAATTCATTTATGGGGCTACGTATTATCATTGCTGACTATTTTGCAGATTTGTATTTACGTCGACTCGTGGTTCGTCTGATGACGTCCGTTCCGCTTAGTAGCCGAATCGGGCCGTCACGGACTTCAGTATGCAATTGAGCCGAGTCATCACAAGTTCACCTCTCGATTCAGACCACAGACGGTAAATTCGTTCCATTGGATCCCAGAGACCAAGCAGTATAACGTAATTTTTCCACATTCTCCGTAGCGGCAACCATTGTTCCAAAATCCGAATCTATCCATTGTAATCCGAGACCCGGTTTGACGCTCTACGGACACCCCCATCGGGTTCTCGTCATCTTAGCGAATGAAGAAATCGTTTGAGATTTACACACCTCAAGGACTAAAAACATTGAACGCTCGAGCAGACTGCGCAGATGTCATCCCACTAAAGTTCCTCTCTGCCGTGTTCCATCCGGGGCATCTTAAGCTTAAAACCGAGACGCGAGAGGGAAAGGCTTCGGTGCTGTCTAGTTGGTGAAAGTTTTGGGATCATATCAGACTTGTATAAATAAGTTCCCGGTTCGCGGTATCAAAAGAGAACAATATCCCCACATTCACCTTGAATATTATCAAGCATCATCCTCCACTGCCAACATCACGATGTCTCATGAGACTCAATCATCGACGCTCGCTACATTGCATCTTCTGACTCAGACGTTGAGCCAGGGATCAGTTATCACACCGGATGATCCGTCATACAAGCTTCACTCGGAGCCGTTCGCCATTCAAAAGCAGCTTTACCCGTCAGTGGTTCTCGTTCCAAGCACCATCGAAGAGCTTTCCTCTATTGTGCGTTTTTTATACTCCTCGAGCTTAGAGTTTGCTATCCGCGGTCATGGATTCAAATCACCTTCCGCCAAAGATGTAATCATTAGCATGCTGAACTTCAAGAGCCTGGAGTATGACTCAATCAGAAAGATTGCTACAGTTGGCGCCAGTGCGACTTGGGAAGAGGTAGTGGGGTTCATGGAACAAGTTGACCCCGAGTACTCAGGTAATGGCAGTACTGTGTAGGCAACAATACCATCCAAGCTAACCAGACTCAGTACCTGCGGCCCGGACACCTAGCATTGGAGTCACGGGATCCATCCTGAATGGTGGCCTTTCCTGGGTGTCCTCCGAGTATGGTGGCATCAGCGATCCCATCAACTTCCTGGACGCAGAAGTCGTCAAGTACGACGGCAAAGTTGTCATGGCATCTCAGGAGCCAGGTCTTCTCTGGTCCCTACGGGGCGGTGGCGGCGGCTTTGGCAGTAAGTACACTATCCTAGCTTGCCTCAAAATTCTTGATCATCTTAGCTAACTGAAAACCAGTCGTAACCAAGGTTCTTCTCCGAGCACATCCATATCCAACTGACATCTGGTCGGGGATTGTGCTACTGCCTCGTCATCTCCTAGCGCAGATGATTGACGAGGTGCTCAAGTTCAATCACTCTACGCCCCATCCCAAGGTCAACTACTTCATGTACTTGATGCCCCAGCAATTGCTGCATACCGTTCTGGAGACACCTGAGCCCGATATTGGCGACATGGTCATCTTCCATGTGTACGACGCCTTGGGTGAAGAGCATGGTCGGGCTACGTTCCGCTGGGTTCTTGAAAAGCCCGGGGCAATTGACCGGACAAGGGTAACCAACATGAAAGGCGTTCTCAACATGCAAAGTAAGACGCTCTCATATGCCCCATAGAACATCAAGTTAACCCGATTCCCGTACTAGGAAATGCAAACGTCATGCGAGGCACAATGAAGACGCTTTACGCGCCAATGGCAGTGTCCGATTTGGATCGCGTCACAATCACGCGAGCGATTGAAGTCTATGACAACATAGCGAAGCTAGACCAGACTATTCACGACATGTCTTCAGTTATTTTCGAGTTCTTGTTGCTTGTAGGTTCTCATTCCATCTCGTCGACGTCCTCCTACTGATAAGTCGACTTACAGCGACCCCCAATTGGCGGTACGGCAGAGGTTGCATGGCCACGATCCAACAACTTGAACCACCTTCTGCTTTTTATCATAAGCTGCCCGGGGAGTGGCACAGACGAACAAGAGAGACTCATTCGTCAAATCTCGAACGATGCGCCTGGTCAGGTTTTGGGCCCAGAAACTCGGGCGGAAGTCAATCCTGCTGGGCTCGAGCCATCCTACCACGACGTGAAAGGGGTGAGTAATTGCAGCTGATCTCTGGGTTTCTCGATTCGGTATTTTTCTTCTGACGATTCGATAGGTATACCGGGAGCATTATGAGAAGTTGGTGGAGTTGCGGCGTCTTTATGATCCCAAAAAGCGCTTTCAATCGTTCTTCTAAGTAGCTTCTTCGGGCAACTTTAAGCAATCATGTTGTCTGTGAAGAGAATTCAAGTCTTTCTCAAGCTCAGTTGACCTCTATCTTCACTAATGTGACACGTTCACGGGGCAGATTTAGGGAGAACTAATACTACTTCAGTCAAGCCCCATGATCGAAATTTCGTGCACGTAAGTCCACAAATTGAAACTTCTCATATTTTGAAGAAAAATATGAGGTGCAGAAGATACTACTAGATGAACACATACGGAAGTGAGAGCTCTCCGCTGTGAATAACTGAGTAGTGCTCTACTGAGTCGCTTCAAGTGTGACATGCAGAGTCGAGTCAGGGGTGGGGACGGGCTTTTGACTCGCACCCGCGGCTTACAACTTTGTTGATGTTGACTCCTCAGTGGCGTTACGAAGCCCGAGGAGCGAAATAATATTGGCTTCGTTGCATAAATATGGCTGATTATACGCAGCGTTAGGACTTGAGACATTGAGACAAGCAGCGTTCTCAAAAGATTCGACACCGCATCTCCTTTCGAACGACAACCTTTATAATGACTTCAACGTTCGCGCTTAGACCCCAGCCCTACCTAGACATTGACAAATTCTCACCAATCATGTAGACCCGAACAGCAGTTTGCGGAACTCGCCAAGATCGAGGGTCATGTAGAGGAGACCACTATCGCAAGCGTCTACGATCAGCTGAAGCCTGTCGCTCCAGAGCTGCTAGTTGGCCAGTGGGAAGGAGGCAGTTTCAATACGGGACATCCCACGCATTTGCAACTTCACAACTTCAAATGGGCGGGTAAAGACTTCCGGTCCGTCGATGATGTAGACCCAATCATGCGATACGAAGAAGACGGCAAACGAACATGGTTTTCTGACTACGGCCATGCGCGGGTGAGTGCATCTACCCTGGGCACTTGTCATTGAAGATATAGCTAAGCGAGATACCAGGTTCGAGAAGTTAAGTTCAGGGGTGTTGTGACTGCAGCAATGGTTTATGACAAGTTCCCCATTATTGACGCATTCCGTTACGTGGACGAGAACACTGTGGTTGGTGCCATGGACAACAAGGAACTTCAGCAATCTGGGACATACTACTTTTACTTGAGAAGAAGGACCCAGAGCAAGGCCTAGCTAATTAGACTATAAAACTACTTTATGTAGATCATCCTTTAGTCCGGGGCCCCGCAGACGATCCCCAGAATACAAATACCACCACAGACCTGGTGCGTGAGAAAGTTTGCGACTATTCTATTGTTCTAGTGAAATGAGTGGCTGGGACTGCAATTAGTTTGGAAAAGGAAACCATCTCGTACCGCGTGCTACCGAGGATCCGAGGTCACTTGCCTCAACATCTTTGTTCCCCCGCATTCTCATCACAACTCGTCGGACAAGCCCCACCTACGTCACCCCGAACCCACCGTTTCATACGATTTCTTCATCTGCTGAGTAACAAGTGAACTTCAATTTGTCGCATACACTGCACGATACCTCATCTGCAATCTTGAAAGACAAATGGAAATGACGAGCACGCCTACGACTTCTTGCACACAGGATACAACTGCTCGATCACCCGGGCGGACTCCACAGACTGCTGCAACATCTCAGAGACTCAAGAAGAGAGAGTACGATCGGAAAGCTCAAAGAGTTGCTCGCGAAAAGACGAAGAACCGAATAGCTCAGCTCGAGAGCTTGGTCGAGAAGTTGAGCCAGCAGGATGACACCGCTACTACAGCATCGCTCATGGCGGAGTTGTCAAAGGTGACTGAACAGAGGAATAAACTCATGAGATGTCTCAAAACGACTTCTTCTTTGTTCAATGATCATGTCAAAGAGGCCGAATCATGGGGCTCAACTGGGATGATTTGCAACGTGCCGTCTCCGCCAAAACTGTCATCAACCAAAGAGGTTTCGCCGAAACATCCGAGCCCGGGATCCTCAATGTCCCCAGCGTATTCATCTGTCCCTGTCTTCGACAGCTCTGCCGACGAGGTTCTTGAGAAGGAAATAGGGGACGACATGGACAGCTTCATGGACGAATCTTCCCTTGATATCAACCAACTTCTGGGCGACTCAATGTTTCAGCCAAACTTTACAACACCCGTTTCATCGAAAGACATGAGTGAGTCACATATCACAGGCGTCGAGGTCGATACATCCACACCAAGGAAAAGTCTGCAACTCACAATAGAAACACGCCGAACAGCATCTAAATGCCACTGCTCGTCAACCAACAGATTGCGACGACTCTCGGATGGTTCACAAGTCAGTTGCAATAACTGGAAAGCGGGTAATGAAATCCTCCAAGAGCCATTTGCTCTCCCCGACGCTTCAATACGACTGGAAGGAGAGACAGTTGAGGATGTTCCTGTCCACGCCGTGCTTCACGGCTGGGACAGCTTGGCGCACACAGGAAGGATGACGCCTTTGTGGAAGAAGGTTCGCCAACTCGATGAACTATGTTTCTCGGCATGCGGGCAGGCAGAACGCTTGGCCGTTCTGTTCATCATCCATCTTCTTATGCGGGCATACGCCGATCCAACATTGGTGAAGTCTGCAGTCGTACCAATGTGGTATCTCAAATCGTAAGTGCAATGCATCTTCGATCCTGAAGGTGAGCATACGCTAACTCTATAAAGACCTTTACAGGAAATTTCTCATGATCCATCAGCTGATTACTTTGCCTGGTAAGTTGACTAAACTCAGTAAACGGCATGATGCTTACTTGGATTTGCGCAAAGGCCAGCCTTGAGGTATCGGTTCGCCATTGCGCCACACCGGTACTGTAGCAATCTGTTCTGGCACATGTTCAAAGAACATTTGCGAATAGTGTGGCCATACGACTTTCGTGACTGCTACATCAGGAACGTGCAATTGGGAACCTACGGCCTCTCGCCTCTCTTCAAAGAGAAGATCCATGACCTGAGGTCTTGGACAATGGCACCTGACTTCTTTGCCCAATTTCCCGAACTAATGCAGGATATACCAAAGTTTCCGGGTCAACCGTCTCCAGCAACCGCTCTACCATTCGGCCTGACGATCTCGCGCGATGTGGACGGGTCAAAGGCGGCAAGAGATGATGACGAAGAGAGAAGGAGATCTCCCAGAGCCGAAAATAGCACGAAGGAACACATCTTATTTCCCATATCTTCTCATGTAAGCGGCTTGTTTTTGAGCGAGCTCGGCATTGACGGCGTGACGGATTGCTTCGACTTCTGATATCTCGGATAGTAAGATATGCCTATGAGATCCTCGGGGATTTTGTAGCTGGGGCATCGCAGTGGCGCAGCGAATACGTGTCTGTACAGTCACTGTTTTACTAGAGCAAATATCCATGGAGATGTACCGCTCTAAGTCAGTACTCGAAAGTCTTGATAGTACTTTTCGTTGCCGTGCGGATAGACTACAAAGTGATGGATCGCGCTAGCAAGGGTGGCCCTGCAACACCAGCACCTCCGCGGGCCTCCGAGTCTCCACCGGATTTGAGTGTACGATGAGTCCGACTCTGTCGCACAATGAGACGAAACCTTAAATCACTGGACAAGCCTCACATCGAGGCAAATTTTGCCGTGCAAAGCCCCTGAAATACAGCCTCACAGTTTTCGTCATTTTGGGAACGACCGGGAAGGCCTCCGCTGAGCAAGACTGCCGACGGCTCCGGGGAGAGGTTGTCTGCCATATTTACTACTACTCAGAGACTTCATGAGAAAAGTCTCGTGTGCTTTCCCTCTCTCATCGAACCACCGTCAGATCATGTATCCAGGCAAGATGTTGCTTGGCCTACTTCTTTTTGGCATCGGACTTGCAGATGCTAGGCTATCTTCAGATGGCGTCTCCAAGGATCCAGGCCTTGCCCGGAACGTACAGCTACACCATCGGCAAACCAACGACACGATAATTCCTTTACGACGAGACTGCCCATTTAGTCCCTGGGATGAGCTATACATAACTGACTTCCTTCAAGAGCACTTCAACGACTTGTCAACGACTGATCACTGCTGGATCATCAAGGGCGTAGCAGGACTACATGAACTTCTTCAGAGAAATATCACGGCTAACCCCCTGCTCAACGTCACGATACCAACTTGTATACAGCTCAACGTTACGTCGAAAGGAAACGCCTTCTCTATTGACTTCTCAGATGACTCTTACAAGGTTAACGGTGTCGACGAAGATGACTTCGTGTTATTGACCTATGTGCATCGTGGGTTGCCTCATCCCCCCTAGAATCTATCGCAGGTATCTTACAGGCTCTAGTTGTATGCATGACTGCGGCGTTTTTCTTCTGTTATCCCGTCATTCTGGTACTAGCCTCAGCGCCGAACTTATGCATCATGATCGACCGCGCACTCCAAGAGCCCACGAAACGAAAGATGGAACGATGGCAGACAATCTTCACAGTCCTGCTCTTCGCTCCCCTGTCCATCGCGGGACTCGTTACGGGAATAGTCGCCATGGGAACCTCAGACCACGCAAGAACAGAGCACGGAGTACGGTCACCTCTCTTCCAACGCATTTCAGATCCGCAACTAATCCTGACTTCTTTTAGATCATCGGATACATCACCATTGGCCTAGCCGCAATATCCGTGCCCCTCTACCTCTACCAGAAGAGACTCAGCTCCCGCCCAGATCTCACCTTTTACATGTACCGGCGCCTCAAATTCTTCAACGCCCTCGACTTCCTCGTCTGCCAAGCCATCCTGCTCATCTCGGGCTTCGCCCTCCCTGATGGCATCGACGACTTTGGCATCATGACGATTTGCGGCACAAACACGCTTTCTTCGTCGCTTCTCTTCTCTTTGGGAATGATTGTTTCGTTTGTGTGGAACTGCGCCATGGCTACGATGACGGTGCAGTGGCTTCTCGAACGGAGGGTTCGGGGTGGCAGTCTCCGGGATAGAGCGCCGCCGTGGATGCTCAAGATTTTGCGGAAACGGTCCAATTCGGATATGACGTTTCAGACTTTTCAAGAATCTCGCTGAGAATGGTAGACTTCTGGCGTCTTATGTTCTGGAGGTCGGCTTGAACTGGCGGTTACTTTATGGTAGAACATCGATAGATCATCTTTACCTCACATCACCTTCTCGAAAAAATGTGTGATTATCCGCATCGAAGACAGACATTAGCCCGCCCGGGGCCAATAGATGAAGATGTTTGTATGTACAAAAAGGCTTTGTATCATTTCCAGTACAAAGAGATAGAGCACTCAGCTCATGTCTAGTCTACCAGTTGAAGTACTTGGATCTCGGGAGCGGGGCATGATCCAGCTTGAAGTACCCAGGCTGCAACTTCTGGAAGACCTCCTTGGGATCATATTTCTCTGCGATGCTCTTGAGCTTGGCCTTGTTCTTCGCACCGTACCCACTGACAACATCCTGGAACTGCGCGGCGTAGTTCATGTAGATGTAGTCGTTCTCTACCCCCCGCGCCTTGGCTTCATCATTGATTCTTTCCATAACTGTTGAGGCAAAAGAGTAAATCTTGTCGTCGTCCTCTTCGTTGCTCCACATTATGGAGAGCAGAATGATGTAGAACGGGCCGTCTTCGACATTGAGACCCAGTGCATTGCCCCCGTTCTGCTGCATGTGCTTCAACATCGGAATGGTGATGCCCTGGAACACCAAAGTGGGAAGAATGCCGGGCAGATCCGTCACGGCAAGAACCTCCTCAAAGTAGATTTCCTGCGCGGCATCAACGAGTCCCTTGTCGGCCTTGCTGCTAATGACGGAATAAATCTCCCGCGGGCCCGGCGGTGAACCCTGTGCTCCTTCCGCAGCCCATTCAGCAATGATTCGGTTCTGCGTCGTGTCCGAAATGGCGGGGATAGCGTTCCATTCGGAGAAGATATCGGCTTCGCCGCCATCCGGCTCGGCATAATACAGCGTCGGGAGGGAGAACTTGGTGCCGTTGAAGTAGGCGTATACAAGCCATAGGCCTGCCTTGGGGTCCTTTTCCGCATTCGCAATGAAGTTGGTGTAAGCTCCAGAGAGCGCAGGGAACGAATCTTCGAGGTAGGTTCGGGAACCACCCCACATCTTGCCGCCTGGGAGCGAGATGGTCCGGAGGTTGAAGCTGACTACGAGACCAAAGTTGTTACCGCCGCCGCGCAGGGCCCAGTACAGGTCTGGGAACTGGGTGGCTGATGCTCGGATGATAGCGCCGGTAGCTGTGACGACCTGTCGATATCAGCTTATGCTCAGAGTCCTTCCCCGGCGAACTTACATCGTAGCTCTCGACATTATCACAAGCCCAGCCGTAGAGGTTAGAGAAGTAGGAGATGCCACCTGTGATTGCATTAGTTCATGCCGCTCTACGCTCAACGAGTTGTGCCAGGCGTATGCCGTAAGGAGACAGCGAGGATTCTTCCTCAGGTTCTCAAAAGACGTATGCTTGGCTTGGAGTGTCTTGATCGAAAACGTACCTCCAGTGGTTAGTCCTCCAACGCCAATGTCGTATATCCGACCACCGATGACATTCAGATCAGACCTTGTAAGCTCACGGTAGACGTCACCCCAGATATTGCCAGGTTGGATCGAAGCAATCTTCTTGTCGGCAGACAGCGCGATGCCCTTCATGTTCTGGAAAGAGATGGTGATACCGTCTTGAGCGCTGGACGCACCAGCCATTGCGGCGTGGCCCCCGCTCTTGGCAGCGAATGGGCACTGCGTGAGACGGGACAGCAGAACCACGACAGATACTTGCTCCGGCTTCAACGGTTTGAAGACACAATAAGGGCTGACCTGGGCTTGGTTCCCAGACCAGTATGAGCTGACGAACTCAGTGTACGCAAATTCATCCCTCGTCTCGACAACATCATCGCCATAGACAAACTTCAAAGTGCCACACTATGATAGAGAAGCAAACGTCAGTCACCTTGGTAGTGGTGTTGCGAAGGGTAGACGGCTCACCGCAGCGGAGCAGCCTATCTCCGACCTCTTATTGAAGCCATTTAGAGTCGGAAGCTCGGAAATGACAACGCCTAGCTCATGAAGTGCGTCTACAACATTGAAGTTGGCAGGCTCCGCCGGGCGGATGTCAGCTGCGAGGGCGTTAACAGCGTGGCTAGCTGCGAAGGTAGCCGCCGCAAAAAGCCTAGAACTTAGCATGACTTCGTTCAAACGTCGCGTCGGTGACTTGGAAGCAAATTTCAGCGTGAACCGGGGGTATCGATCGCAGGAAACAAAGTCATGAGTTTATTCAACGGGTCAAGCTGCGACTTTATAATCGGTTTAAGATCAAGCCATGAACAGCATGGAGGCAGCTCACGCTGACCGCAGAACCGCAATCTGTAATCTCACCCGCATGTACAATGCTGGTAAAGCCCATCCTTCGCTGCAAGGGACGCCTGCAGAAGTCCCATAGCCCTATCAAATCTGGCCTCGACCGAGAGTAAGCAGCCATGGACGAGGCATTGAGGCATTGCTCAACGGCTGGGCGCTGATGATGTCTCTTAGTTGATTGAGAATGGCAGAAGATCAGGCTGCGAGCCGTCCTACGTAAGCAGTAACATGAGCCATGTTTGGTGATATGTTCCTTCGCGTGCTTTTGCCTGTCGTTCGCAAAGAATCGTAGCATTGTCGTTGGTGGGTGGTCGAATCTTCGTTGGTGCTTCCGAACAGATTACAGAGTATCCATACCTCGGCTAACACATGCAGAGCCAAGATACATGGGGGCCTTTTCGCTATCACCCCATGTCGCTGCAGGTGTGATCGTGAAGAAGCATGAGTCCAAAAGCAGCCAGTTGACGAAGCAGAAAAAAATATGATTGTCATTGATACTGGCCAAAGCTACACTAGACGAAACTTGATCAGCTTGGTCCATTCTTGTAGATGAAATACGACTTATATCACAAGTCAGCCATCCATCAGTAAGAGAGAGGATTGGCGTGAGCGAGAAGCAAGCACTCCGGTCTCATAGATGCGCCAATTTTGTCAAGCACAAGGCTGACGAGGATGTGCGTAAGACCTCGCTTCTCTGTCGCTCGACACCCTTATACGTAATCGATAGGCCGTCACGGAGTCTCAGTCACTGAACTCAGCCCATACGAAGAAGTTGTGCAAGCAGTGTAGCAGGGCAGGCAGTGTAGCAAGGCAGGGGTTCGATAGTTGGTCAATCTAGCGAAGTTGGCTGGTATTTTCGACTTTGCGAGCATTTAGTATTCAAGCATATGCGTGAAGGTATCTGCTTACAAGGCCGCCAGAGCGCTGCTGTAAAACACAATACAAATGATGAGTTACGACTAGCCATCTGCCATAACTCAGTTCGCAGTACCATTCAGGAAGTCAGCGTATTCTGCTCGACATCAACCAAGCACATATGGTATCATCGACGTATGGTCGAAAGCATCAATGACCCTCGTCGTTCAGCTGAGAGAGCAGCATAACACTGCGATCGCGCTTGAGATAGAATGCAGATTTCCGAGTGGTGAAAAAGGGTGTTCGGTATTTCTCTCGAGAGTGAAGTTTCGCGGCGTACACGATCATCCTGTGGCTTTTATCAATAGTCGCTGGCTGAGAAGTATCGCCAGCTCAGTGAGGTGATGTCTCTCTATATGGAGACGGCAAGCCATCCGACATCAGTCATCGGAGATGTCGAAGCGGCGTGCCATCCCTTCGCCGGACCGAACATCGGAGAATCGATTGAACAGACAAACTCCACTCATAACTAGGACCTAATCATAACCTCACCTGGAACAGAGCCGGTGCACGTCTGGAACAAGCCAATGGCGGTGCAAGAATCCGGGGGAGGCGTTGAAATTGGGATCGCACTAAGGCATTCCAGCCTTCGTGGCCACGATCCGTGGGAATTCTCAACGTTGAACAGCCCCGACTCATTGGCAGCTGTCAGACGCGTTTCTTGTGACATAGAGGATGCACCGTCTGGAGACCATGGAATGGATCCCGCGTGATGCGCCCTACCCAACCTTCCTGGGTACTTGACCCCCTTCAACTTCGCACAAGGTGACGTTGGCGGTCAACATTGGGCGGGTCATGAGGCCAAGCATTGCCAGACGTGGCGGCGGAGTCGCACGGGACAGGCAGTTCTCTAGATGGTGATTGGCGTGGTGTTGAGGGCGGGATGGCGGAAGTTGTAAACGCGGTTGGGGTAGCGTGTCCCGCTTTAGGGAAGAATGCATCGATGGCGCTTCCAAGCTTATGAGGTTATTAGGATGTCTCTGCCAAAAGAAAAAAAAAAAAAACCAAAGTGGTGATCCGGCCAAGTGCCAGGTGACGCCATGCTGGACCCAGATCCAGCCGGGCCAGTTCACTCTGCATGGAGGCGCAGAAACTATGGAGAGCTTCCCCGCCCTGGGCCGGGGCTAGTTGCTTGAACGGTGAGCTTTTGATCTCGTGGAGGCCTGAGGGTGGTCTGTGAAGATGGTGAAAGATTGAATATATCGACGACGGTATAAAGAGAGGCTCTATTCTTGAGGCTTGTGTTCGAAGTTGTGAGCAAATCGACAGTGTCTTCGTGTATGCATCGACCAGGAACCAAGACAGCTTTCCCAGCAGCTTCCCCGGATCATCAGTGACGGCTGCCAGGTTGCAAAGACAGGAACAAGAGGAAAAAGGGGGCCGAAAACAGAGGTGATCCCTGTCATCGCATCGCTGATCGTCGATTTACAGTGCCCCTTGTGGTGCTGATTCGGGTGCCGTGGACCCATCTGGATTGCGTGCAAGTTGGGCCTCAGCGCGGGTTCCTCCACTGCGAGCGTGGCCGATGCGTCGTTGATCTGCAAGCCGGGCCAAAGAATCCAGCAATCGTCCATCCCGCAGGCTGGGCATCTGGGCATCTAGGCACAAGCGGGAAAGGGCGTCGTGACATAGTCTCCGAGAGGTAGACGGGCGGGCTTGGGCGGCACGGCGGCACGCTCGGGCGGTTGAGCGGATTGAAATCGGACTGAAAACCAAGGGACTCCGACCAATATTGGGCGGCTCTGCATCTCTCGGCGCATCAGAAATCGCAAAAACGAGGATCCGGGCAAACAAGCCGGGATAGCAGCAGCGGAAAGACGTGGGAAGCTTTGGGGTCTGGTGGTTCGAGTGTTTCCCCTCGCATCGACTTGCCCAGCAGAACAGGGTGGATGCCTTCACGGCGACAAGCTTGAGGTACGTGTTTCTGATTTTCTAGGTGTCTCTAAGGTGTATCGTAGTGTATCGCAGCGTATCGCATGGTTGGGGAGGGCGGCATTTGCAGGCAATCCCGCAACTGTCATCGGGGAGAGTTTGAGAGTTGTGAAAGGTGAGGCGAGGCGAGGGACAGTCGACGAATGGGAGGCCGTGGAAGCTGAAGCTCTGCCCAAGTTTTTGCTCATGCTAACCGAGGAAGGGAGGGGCCGACCAGACATCGAGACGTGGTTTCAAACAAGTCACCAATACTTGGGTTTGGTGCTGTCGCGATACGGAGATCCGAGTATTCGTCCCTCGTTCCGGGTTACTTGCTGTTGTGTTGTGAGGTGGTCTCTACGTTGCACCTCACAGGCTCACAGATAGTGTACTGTGTGTGTGTGTAGAGGTTGCCAGATCCACTCACGGACAGGCTCTGACTGAGCAAGAGCACATGGTTTTGCAGGAGACATCGGACACCGGACTTTCAACAAATCACCAATTGAGAGCCAGTGAGAGCGTGTGCACACTCACCTGGCAAGTCGGCAAGCGTGCATTCAAGACCATTTGAGAACAGACTTCATCTCAGGCGCACTTGCATCTCTTCTTTTTCATTCCTCTTCCTCTTTCCTGCATCCTGCGTTTGCCTTGGCATTTGTTTTTGCACTTTTCCTTCCCTTCTCACCTGCAGAAATCTGGAAGGAGAGACCAAAAAGATTAGAGACGAGAGACGAGACCAGACCAAGGGGTACGTACCCTTGTCGTCCTTTCCTTTCCCCCTTCCCCCTTCCTCCCCTTCCCGTCCTCCACTGCTCCTTCCTGCCCGCTGCCCACTGCCCAGTCATGCCAGTCACTACAGTCTCCAGGTCGGTAGTGGCTCCACTGCGGCACCTGCCTGCTCCTGCACTTGCACTTGCACTTGCACTTGCACTTGCGACTTCCAGGTTGAGGTGAGGTGCTCTGCCGGCTTGCCCTGTTGTCCCAGCTGCTTCGGAAGGAAACCCCCCTGCTCCTGCCTGCCCTTGCTCTTCCCTTACGTCAGGGGCCGCCTCACCCAGTCAGGGAAGGAAGGGACCTGCGTACCTGCGTCACGGACAGCGCATCCCAAGCAGAGGAAACACACAGTCGCAGTCACGCAGATTTGCACTTGCACTTGCACTCACTCGCTCTTGCTTGGACGGGGGCTAGAAACGTCCCATCCTGGGGCATTGAGAAACGCGACACACTTTCGAACCCTCTTCCACGGCTTCAATGCAACCCTTCTCTTCTTCTTTTCCAACCTTCCTCTTCCCTTCCTCTCCTGCTACCTGTCTGCATCTCTCCACCACCCGGCAGCTTCACATTGCCAATCACCACTACTTGCTGCCACGCGATCCATACAACCCACCGTATTACCTGCCCGCCGCCGCTCTGACATTGTTCCAGACCCCTCCAGATCATCATCTGTACCCCGATTCGCTGTCTTGACGCAACATCCTACCAAGTACACTACCACCATCCTACGACGAGACGGAAAGAAAAAATAGGGTCAATAAAGGGAGAGCTTCAGCTTAGCTCCCACACCACCCACTTTGTTCCTCCCCCCCTTTAAACGCGACGAATTATCGGCGGTTCAAAAATACCCGACGAAACAGGACCCCCAAAACTTCGGGAAGAACAGCACACATCGCACGAATTTAACATCTGTCTACTCATCTTACCGCCGCCAACTGCTATTTCCCACGTTTTGACGACCTCAATCCCTTTCGCATCAGCCACAATGGCTCTCCTCGACGCTGCTGCGCCGCCGGCGGGGGCCCGACACTTTTCGGCATGTCCATGAAGCAACTCTCCCTCATCACGGTACGCTCTAATCGGCTGTTCGCACCAAGCCTCGCGCAAAGGCTCCCCTCTGTATCGGCGAATACTGACAATGGCCTTGCTTTGTAGCTCACTTTCCAAAACTCGGCATTGATTCTGGTAAGCCTTCTTGTCGCTGCGATCTCTAGAAACCAGCGCTGATTGACTTGGCCGTGGTAGATCATGCACTACTCCCGCATCATGCCTCCTGTGGGCGATCACCGATACTTCACATCCACCGCAGTCTTCCTCAATGAGGTGATCAAGCTGTCCATTTGCTTGACCTGCTCCATTGCAGAGGTTTCGCGCACATTGGCACCGTCCACGCCCGCCACAGTAATTTTCGAGCAGATCTTCAACTCCGTTTTCTCGGGCGATGGCTGGAAGCTCGCAATTCCAGCGACACTATACACGCTACAAAATACACTGCAATACGTGGCTGTTGGAAATCTTGATGCTGTTCACTTCCAAGTGCTATACCAACTCAAGGTACGTAGTCATGGACTGATTACCCCCTCTCCAGAGGATCTACCGAAATTAATAGTGTCCTCGTCGCAGATTCTTACGACCGCCGTCTTCTCCGTTACGATGCTTCGCCGCGCGCTCGGTATGAAGCGCTGGATCTCTTTGATCATCCTGACCTTGGGCGTATCTATCGTCTCACTTCCCCAACCTTCGTCCGCAAGCCACGCCGAATCGACGTCCGCCAGTATCCTCCTGCACGACACCACAGACCATTTCTTTCCTCGCTCCGTGCACGAGCTTGGTCAAGCTGCCGAGGGTGCGGCGGAGGTGGCCCGTGAGCTCACCAAGCGCGCCGCGGACGGTCTTGCGGGCGTCGGCGGAGAAATCGTGAAGCGGTCGGCCTCGTATCAGGGTATCCAAGAGGACCAAGACCCGTCGCCGCTCATGAACTACTCGATTGGACTGACCGCCGTCCTCATCGCGGCCGTCGCCTCGGGTCTTGCCGGTGTTTACTTTGAGAAGATGCTCAAGGACTCGGGAACTCATGCCTCTGTGTGGACGCGCAACATCCAGCTATCGTTTTACTCGCTGTTCCCTGCTCTGGCAGGCGTTATCTTGATTGATGCTGAGGACATTGCCAAGCATGGTTTCTTTGATGGCTACAACTGGGTCGTATGGACCGCAATCGTATTCCAAGCTGTCGGCGGCGTGCTTGCGTCGTTGTGCATTAACTATGCCGACAACATTGCAAAGAATTTTGCTGCAAGTATCAGTATCGTTATCAGCTTTCTGTTCAGCGTTTGGTTCTTTAACTTTGAAGTCAATTTCTCCGTAAGTAAACTCCTGCAACCCGCCATGATTCTCAAGTCTGACAGTCTTAGTTTATCCTCGGTACTACTCTGGTTCTGGCCGCGACGTACATCTACAGCATTCCCGATCGCAAGGGCCGCCCGCCACCGATTACGATTGCGAGCTACGAGAAGGCAATGGTTGACCCGGCGTATACACCAGCCGTCACCGACGAAACCAAGCTTAACCTTGACCCGCTCGATGCGGTCCGCAGCATGGGACTTTCGACGTCTAGGCCATCGTCGCCTATGCTGCACCACCACCGAGCGCCATCAGCTAGGGGCAAGAACCGCGACGACTAATTCGCATCACATCGTCGCCTCAATGACGTCATTTTTAAATGTAGTAACATAAACTCGTTGACCGGAGTCAAGTTGGGGAGTCGGATGGGGGAGTACCATGACGAGCAACAAAAGGCTGGGTAATAAAAAGGATTGGAGGGGGGGGGGGGGCTCGTTTTTTGTGCACCTTTTTTTGTCTTCTCTTGGGTGGCATGCTCCGGAATATTTGGACATCGAGTCCTGGAATAGAGTCCGGCTTGCATGTGAGCAAACCACCCACACACCACACAGTATCATCAACAGCGATACCCGACTAGACCGCAAGGTCCAGGCAACGGTGCATTGTATATCTGAGGCCCCTGTTGGAGAGTCGAGAGCGCGAGTGTTTATATTGCAGAGACTAGTAGCTGCATGATGCGGACGAGCGGTACAGCGCTAGCCGTTCGGAGAATAAGAGATTCACATCGTTACGACTACGCTTTGCGTGAGTGCTTGGTGAAACGACCTGCGTAGTAGAGCAGCATACGACGAAAGCGAGATCGGTAAGACCATCTTAATACGCATCAGGCAAAGCTTCTTTCACGATGACAGCGAAGACATATCATCCGCACACATGAGACTACAGCGGTATTATTGTGCTATGCTGCCATTTGCATGTATGCATGGTCTCTAAGGTGCGCGTGTCAATTGCTGCTATACCATACCCTTGAAGCTCCTCGACAACTATTGACATCCCATCAGAAGCTCCCTACCAAAAACTGGCGTTCGATCACATACTTTCAACCACATTAGTCTAGACGGTTACCTCCCCTGTCACATAAGTCCCGGCAATCTCTTCACAACTTGCCCACACGAATATCTTCTCGCCCTTGGCTGCTCCAATAGAGAACACGAGTTCTTTACTCGGCATCAGGCTCTTGACTTTTCCCTTCCAGAAAAAGACCAGCCGGCCATCCGAGTTCTCAGCAGCCATCGTGACCCAAGGTGTCGTCTCTTTCCAGACTGGAGCCTCGCGATTCGAACAGCCTAGGATGGCGCGAACGATGACACCGTTGTCCGAGCCCTCGGAGCGTTTGGGTATGTCTACAGCAAGTACGAGGCGCGGAAAGTGTGCCAAGCTGCGTACAATCTTCTGACCAAAGGGCGGGTTCCGGGAGAGCACCCTCTCGATGTGAAAGAAGTCCATCTCAGCAAGCCGACGTACGGTCCTGACACCGTGCTCAACAAGTGAGACCATCTTTTTCGGCCCAATATCGGGTACCTGAAGTAGCTCTGTCGTCAGTCCCTCCTAGCTTTTGGACACGACGGCACGCCAGGTCTCGAGGGAGCGCCTCAGACCGACGGCGTCTTTCCGACAACCCATGATGTCGGCGCAGGCGCGTAGAACCTGGCCCAGAATCTTTACGATGCAGGGTTTGTCCGATAGGAGCTTCTGACGGGCCTGGAGGGAGAGTCGGTCGCCGTAGTCGCCGCCTGAGGCCTCGCACTGGGCGACGAGGAAGACCTTGTGCCAGGGCTTGGTCAGAGTCTCTTTCAAGGGCCAGCGGGTGGAGGGGTCGTTGTTGATGTGGGAGAAGGCAACTTTTTCCAGGGGATTGAAGGTGAAGGAGAGGAATTCTGTTGCGGAAGAGGCACAACGGAGGATCTCTTCGGGAGGCGGGCCGCGTGGAAGAGAAGCAAGTGCTCGGATTGTCGGAGAGGATAGGGCGTGACGGATCATTATTGCGTGGTGCTCTGGTGAGAGATCTGCTGTTGTTTTGAGATTCTTTGAGGCCTGTATGCTTTGCGAGGGTCGAGAAGCTGGTCTTGAGGCTAGAGGCTGAGAATTAGGGCCCTTGGAGGACGTTGGATTATGGGTAAGGAGGGGAGGCATTCTGAACGCTTTGGTGCTTGCTAATGCAGCTCGGCACGCTTGAGTTTGCTATGGGAGAAGAGTCGAAACCGATGCTAGGAGATTACACTGAGGTGAGGAGATGGAGGGAGAGGGAAGAGTTTAAAGGCACCTGACCAAGCCCTTCATCCCGAGACGATCCTGGAGAGGCATCTAGCATCCCTCCTTCCTCGGGCATTTGAGGCTCTGTAGCTGCCCAGGCACCTAGGTAGGTACCAAAGACTTATGGTGATGGTGAGGCAGGTGTGTTTCATGCTTGCTCAAGTCTGCTCTTACCACTCTCAAGCTGCCTTCTCACGTGGTACTTTAGATACCTACCTACAGTACCTTAGGCAAGGTAGCACCTGCCTCGAGGACCACATTACACACGAGGAGTGTTACTTCCTTCCACACCGAAGACGAGTCTCGCAATGCGGCTGATTCGAACCAAAATGACGGAAGAAGCAAGTTGTCAGCCTCTCACGGGGTAACACGATGCCCGCTTACACTTTAGCACAGCATATTGTTAACATTCGTCCGCCAGAGCCTTGCTTACCTACCCTCCCCAACCTATCTTACACCAAAGGTATACTACGATGCAAGTAAGCAAGGTAGCACAACACTTCCTTCCATGCACTTGCTGCTCAGGTGCAAAGTAAGGTAAGCGCCAAAGACTCTGGTGGGGAAACGGAACTGGCCGGGGCTCAGCCGGCACTTGCGATCTGCGGCCCGGGTTGACGCCGGCAGTCCCCGCAGTGGGAGTGGATCCTCAGCAAGGTACCGATACCTTAGCCGTAATCCTGCACTAACACTCACCTAAAGTTCTGCACCTTATTCAGCTCTCCCTTGCACAGCTGAACTACGCTCTGACTGGCTCGACTGGCGTGACGTGACTGGTTCGGTGACTTGTTTCCTATGAGGAAAGAATCGTCAGTTACCTTAGGCTATTTGTCTGGCCCCGAGTCTCGCACCCAAATGTCGAGTGACGAAGCTTTACCTCGCACATTCAAGGTTTTGTGAGACGGGGGAATGACGTCGAGTGACACATGCACCAAGATAGTGGACCCGAGTGAGACAGGGCGCGTTCGTGCAACGGCATGTAAGTCAACAAACGCGACGCCACGACAAACGCTCCGGGGACCTTCCAACCTCCAGGAAAGGTTTTCTTGATCTGACGTCTCGCCTCCCATCGACTCTTCTGACTTGTGCCACATTTCTGTCTCCAGATCGTTTACCAAGGTACACGTCCCCTGGACAAGAACACCTGGTCACGGCATGTGGGTGGCACCCGCTGCGCCCCAGTCCCGCGCCTAGGTATCTAGAGCTCTTATCTTATCGGTACCTTGGTCGTCATCTGGTCGCTTTCGCATTAGGTTGTTTATCACTGCTTCCACTGCTTCAACTCCGGCTCTTTAGTTCTTGATCTAAGTACCTTTCGCACCTCGCAGACCTTGAAGTACGGCATTCAAGCCGCCAGTGACAACTTGAATACACGATTCTTTGGTCTCTCCAGGTCAAGGCACCTTCTCTACCCCGCGGCTTACTCAGGAAAGCCCATGATGGATTCGTGATGGAGAAGTGGGTTGTCCGACGTGAAGAGGGGTACCATTAAGTACGAATGCCGGCCCAATTGGGACAGCTCTGGCCCCCCGTCACGCAATCATATTGGCCTTCGGACGACAGCTGCATCGCCATGTCTTGGCCTTCTCTGTTCTGATAGGACCAGCCAAAGCTGCCGGCGATAAGACAACTGGTCCCAGGAAGGTTGCATTGCATGGCTGCCTCTTCAAGGCTGAGCAACAACACCAACTGCCCTGGCGCATACAGACAGACAACTGGATCCAATACCCAAACTTGGAAACCTGCACTTGCCTCATTCTCAACCCGGCGTTTTCACCAAGTCTCATAGTGATACACGGCAGGCAACAGAAAGGCAGGCAGACACCAGGCCACCTTTCCTCACCTTCCTCCACTTAACTCCTCACCGAGCTGTTGCCCATAAGAGGCCATCCTCCCCGACGTCCCCCATGCCTTCTTACTTCTCGTCTTCTCTCATCCTCTCTCAACCTCTAACATTCCACACTTCTTCTCTTGACATCCTCTAAACTTCAACTCCACACCCTCTACCAGAGTCTTTTCGCCAGGACATTCACTGACTATCCCGTCTTCCAACATCAACTTTGTTACTACCTAGTCATTCATAATGGCCGATCACATGTGCTACGTCGTGCCTCCCCACCTGCTCAAGGCCATCGCCGACGCCGAGTGCAACAGCGAGCACACGCGTCATGCCGCGAGACAGGCTTTGAACCTCCGCGAGCAGTTCACCACCCGCCGTGCCGAGCGCCTCGCCATCCTTGGTGGTCCCCGCGCCCAGCGTCACCAGCTCTCTTCCCACTCCCGCCCTTCCATCGTCCCTGATATCTTGCTCCAGCACATTGCCGATTCAACGGATGTCGACGACGACACCAGAGCCTGCGCCAAGAGGGATCTTGACCACATAAGAGGTGTTCAACAAAAGGTTCAACAGGTCCAGCAGGGCGAAGTCGGGGGTCCACAGGACCAGGTCACCCTTGCTGCCACTGCCGGCAAGAAGGATCCCAAGGATGATAAGTTCTACCGCGCCATCTATGACGCCAAGAACACCGAGAACGAGAGCAAGCTGCCTGGTGACGTGGTTCGCGTAGAGGGCCAGAAAGCCGTCGACGACAAGGCGGTCAACAATGCGTTTGACAATGTTGGCGAGGTACTGAAGATGTACAAGGAGAAGTTCAACTGGATTTCTATCGACAACAAGAACATGCATGTCATCAGTTCCGTCCATTTCGGTCAGAAGTACGAGAACGCATGTAAGTACTTTCGTCCTTCCGCGTGTTTTTGGAACTTTTAGGGATACACTAACAGCAAACGATAGTCTGGGACCCAGAGCGTATGCAGATGGTGTTCGGAGACGGCGGAGAGTTCCTGAGTAACTTCACTGGTACCATCGACGTCATCGGCCACGAACTCACCCACGCTGTGACTGAGCACACCAGTCCTCTGGACTACCAGGGAATGAGCGGAGCTCTCAATGAGCACGTTTCCGACGTTTTCGGCATCATTGTGAAGCAGATTGTCGAAAAGGAGGATGCCGGTTAGTTGAAGATGCCCATCATGGCGTTGAAATTACTGACAATCTGTATAGAGAATGCCGACTGGCTCATTGGCGAAGGCTGCATCATGCCCGGTGTCAAGGGCGTTGCTCTCCGCAGCATGAAAGAGCCCGGCACTGCCTACGATGACCCGCGATTCGGAAAGGATCCTCAGCCAGCCCATTTCAAGGACTACGTTCCTACTTTCGAGGACAACGGTGGTGTCCACATTTACTCGGGCATTCCGAACAAGGCTTTCTATCTTGCGGCGAAGGGCTTTGGTGGTTTCTCGTACGAGAAGGCCGGTCCCATCTGGTGGAAGACCATGAACTCGGGCCGTGTTCCTCCCAAGTGCACGTTCATCCAGTTTGCCGATGTGACCACGGAGATCGCGGAGGAACTGTATGGAGATGAGGCAGGCAAGATCGTGAGGGATGCCTGGAACGAGGTGGGCGTGACCAGAAAGGGCAATTAGGAACCAAAGCTGCCGGCTGGCTGCAAGCCCATGTAGTGGGATGTTGGGGACAGTTCTTCCAGTCTTTCCAATGAGTAACCCACGAGTATGTCTACGTAGGAACAAAGTCACCTAGAACCTAGCAAAATCGTTTTCTCGCTCCGCTGCACCAAGTTGTTCGACTCCCATGATTCCCTCGGTGATTCGATCGAACCAAGCCACAAATGCCATCTCATGTTTGAGGAATAACTCTCATGTCGCGGAGTAGATTGATCATCTCGCCCCTGTGTCAGTTGTCGCCAACGAGGCAGGCATATATTTCGTGGCTGTCACCTTCACATTGCATCTGGACATTTAGAGTGTGTTGAAACCGGCAACTTATATCTACAGAACCAGGTGGCCAAGGGCCTTGTCTGATGCCTTGAGAGAGAAAAGTATTTACATGAATTCCGTACTTCTTCCTAGTACTTTCCAGCCGGGGACGCAAACATCCCACGGCCGGCAGCGCTGAATGCAGCAATTCTCACACCACTATTAAGGACAACTAATAACTTAGAAAGAAAGGGTCTGGCCGGCGGAGGCGACGACGGAGGCCTTGACCTTGGCAGAGCCAAGCTTGGAGTAGGAGTAGTCGGGCTTGGAGAAGGTGCCGGCAGGGGCGTCGTTGGTGGAGCCACCGAGGTCGACGTCGGAGACGGTAGCGTAGCCGGTGGTCTTGGAGTCGAGGAAGGTGATGGCCTTCTTGACGGAGGAGAAGACGGAGGACTCGACGAGGACCTGGGCGCCCATGCGGGTGTTGACACCGGAGGTCTCAATGTTCTCCTCGTAGTTGTTGAAGATGTGGACGTTTCCGAAGCGGACGGAGGGGACACGGGAGCCAATGTTCTTCCAGTAGTTGTTGGCGTAGGTGACGTAGAGCTTGCCAGTGTCCTCGGCCGAGTTGGAGTCGGAGTGGCCGACGAGGGAGCCCTTGTAGTGGTCGTGGAGGTAGGTGTTGGAGACGGTCACGGCCATGGAGGCGTGGGTGATGTCGAGGAGACCGTCGTAGTAGTCCTTGCCGTTGTCACGGTCGGAGGAGAGCTCGCAGTGGTCGACCCAGACCTTGGAGGAGGCCTGGATGCCGATGGCGTCGCCGTTGTCCGCGAGGACCTTGCTGATCTTCATGTTGCGGACGATGACGTTCTCCTGCTTGTTGATGTACAAACCGACACCGGTGAGGGAGGAGCCCTTGGCACCGATGATGGACTTGTTGGAGCCGACCTTGACCTTGGTGGCGCCGGTGATGGCGCCCTTGACGACGATGACGGCCTTGTCGGAGGAGGTGGCGGCAGCGGTGAACTGGGCCAGGGTGGAGACGGTGGTGGTGGTACCGCCGGAGCCACCGGTGGTGCCGGCGCCGTAGCCGACGTCGCAGGCGTCAGTGATGGTGGCGCGCTTCTCGACGGCACGGGGGTCGACAGCGTTACCGCCGACGACGGTGGGGGTCGGGGTGGCGTTGGCCAGAGCAGCCAGGACGGCGATGGAGGAGGCGAGAGAGAACTTCATCTTGACTTCTTTTCGTGAATAAGCTGGAGGTGCTAGTTGTGTGGTTGATTGATAGTGGTTTGTAAGAGAGAATGGGGTTGACGATCTACGTCGAACGAAGGTATTGACAGTGAGGTTACTGAGAGAACGAATGCAAAGAGCGCGAAAGAGCTGAAGGACTGAAGAAGTTGGAAGTGAAGCGGGATGAAGATCGGAAGGGTAAGTGAGTATGAGGCCGGAGGAGGATGGTTCTTAAGTATTCAGAGCCAAGACATCTCTTGGCTAAGCTTCTGTTGCCAAGGGCCAAGACCCTTTCCTTTGGGCTCTTCTGGAGAAACTCGAGCAGCCCTTGTCCTGCAGTACTGCAGTACTGTTCATCTCTTCCTTCTCTGGTCCAGGTCTAGGAGACTCCTGGAGGGGGTGATGGCTTGCGTACGCGTGCGCATCTTGGCATATCCCTGGTCTTGGCGAGGATCATGGTGGTATCAGAGGCTACGAGCGGGACCCAGGCCGAAGAGTAAGGTAAGGTAGGAGGAGGCTCTCGACGCTTTGGGGCTTGGCACTTGCGTGGTGCCTTGCCTGGGCCTGGACAGACTGGGCCACATGTTGGGAGGTCCTTGGCGGAGGGAGAGAGAGAGAGAGTCGTGATGGGTGCATTCGTGGGTGGAGAAACATCTAGAGAGGGGGAGGGGTGTACGTGTGTGTGGGCTTTACACCAAGGTGGGATATAGAGACTACGGGATAGAGTACATTCATTGATCACGCTGCTCATCGCGTCAGGCGCAGGGATGATGGAGAAGGTTGGCGGTACGAAATACACTACGGATACATAGGGCGGGAAAGGGACAAAACACGACAGAGCTTGTAGTATATTGGACATCAACCTGAAAAGGAAGCAGTGGGCAGAGTAAAAGACCCAAAAAGGTACATGCCGGTTGCTACATAGCAGCATGAAGCACGGGCGGCCCATTGTCACGGTGGCAGTGAAGCGGTACCCGGGTGCCCGCGATCTCGAACTTGGAAATCGCACGAATAGACGGGACGGAAAGCCTAAAGAGGTCGACCATGTGGTGTCACTGGTGTGCCTGGTGGTGGGTGTGGCACGAGCTGAGAGATGGTGGTTCGTTTGTTTAGGGGAAACGCAGGCCAGGAGGTGTTTGGTCGATATTCCGCCAAGACACGAACTAAGCCAGTAAGAGCGAGTTGACGTTTGGAAACGAGCCAGGGTATATAGAGGGATGTGGGCTTCGAAATGAAGCCAGGGGATGATTGATGGGATGAAAAAAAAAAAGAGACGAAGGCGGACGACATGTCGCAGGGGTGGTGTGGAGAAGAAGAGAACATGGAGCCATGATGGAGGGAGTCCGAGAATATGGGATGGGGTTGTAGGTATCATTGTGAGAAGGGTACTCCGTAGACTAGAAGGACTTCGATGATGATTCCTTCTCTTCTGTATGATCCAGTGATCCACGGATACCTCTTCGGCTCTTCCTGTTCACGGATCAGAGTACGGCAAAAGGGGTGAAGAGAAGGAGGACGGGGGGCCACTGGGCATCGGATCAGGCCCAGTACCATGGGTGGAGTTGTCAACCATCGGAAGAGCCTCAACACTGGTTCCCCGGAGACGACGTCAGTTACCCGGGTCCAGGGCATCAAGTCAGTATTTTCGGACAAAAGCAGAAGAAGAAAGCGCACTCGAGGCCTTCGTACGGAGTAGATGGGTCCCTTCAATTACGGCAGTCGCTCAATAGTGTGGGATGAGCAAGTTTGGGTCCGAAAGGGGGGATGGAGGCAGAAAAAAAAGGATACAGAGAAGGAAAAAAACGTGAATAGGTGGGCAGAATTTCAGGACTTGCCCCCCATATTCTGCAGGTTTGCGGGCGCGGTTACCCTTTTTTCCTCCTAGGTTTTTCCCAGACGAATTCACCGACGGAGTTGAACAATCGTCAACTCCCACTTACCGCAGGGTCCAGTTGTTTAATCGATTTGGTGTGTTCCGGGAATGGACAGAAGGAGACCGTAAGACGAGGGCGCTAGCTGGAATGAGGAAGTCATGTCGTCTGTTGTCAAGGGCTTGAAGGCGCCAGGGGAGGGGGCGTGTGGTCGTTTACGTTGGTTCCCTTTTTCGTCCAGTCGTTCCCATGTTCGGAGGCAGACCCGTCAACCGGAGGCCGGAGGATCATGGGATGGGTTCATCGTCTACGCAAATGGGACACTGGAGAGAGAGAGAGAGAGCAAATTCTGGGTCGTTGTCGTTGTCGTTGGGTCGGCGGCTCGGGGGTCAACCGACCGGGGAGGGGAGCATGTTCAGGGATACCGAACGGGAATGGCTCGAGTGGGGTTCATGGTCCCGGCGTATATTAAATTTAAAATCAGGTAGAGTTGTGGGGGCAAGGATCTGTCTCAGATAAGGTATTTCTCCGTCACCTAGCGTCAACTCGTGGCGAGCTTGACTCTTCACTTCAGTATTGACTGCTGATTCTTGAGTGTTGTTGTTACGCGGAAGCTCTCACGACAGCTGACAGAGTCATGCTGGTGGCGCTTCACAACTAGCCAACTCCCTGATAGCTTCACAAGGCTTTACGCCGGTACTATCTGAACACCAAAAGCACTTCAGCCAACACATGACAGATGGAAGCTCGTCCCTGCGTCTTATGCCCGGGCCATCTCAGAAGCTTCAGGTTCAGGTTGTCGCACCAGTCAGCACGCCTCTCTGTCTCTCTACTCTGCATAGTCTGCGGCGAGGATGCGTGGGATATGCAGGCTGTCACTCCCGTCATTCAACTGCCAGATTGTCAGTCAACCCTGCCCGCCGGAGCGTGGCGCTTATTGTCCGCAGCAGCCCGCATTTACGCAAGCACTGCAAGCAAGGCCTACGGAATGCCCAGTTGGGATACACTCCCCCCGCTTCCTTTTTCTGCCTGCCACGCCTGCTCAGCAGTGCCAGCAGTCAGGCCAGCAGTTTTGTGACTTGTCGTCAGTGGTCATAGCAGACTACTCCGTACTGAGAGTCGGAGACATGCAGGTTCTTTCTCCCTAAATCAACCAGATCGTGGAGAACACAGTGGAGCTCTTCACGGGATTACAGGAGATTTTTCTTTGCTCCTCCCCCCTTTTCACCCCCTTCTTGGATGCTGCCAGGTCAACTGATCTTGCTGGAGAAAAGAGCGCGGAGACCTGTCAGGTAGTGAACTGCCGGGTCTAACCTCCATAGAAGATGTCGGACTATGGGAAAGCTTTGATGTCGTGAACTATGTGTCGGAGCCGAAAACCAGAAACCCGGACTCGGTCCCCGGATCCTAATATCATAATTTGGGTTTACTATTCCTCTTGGTAGGTGCCTCAAACTGCTTCGATAGCTTACAGCTATGAATCAATAGCAATTGAGTTCAGCAAAGCCAGAGAAACACCAGCAACCACGTTTTTCTTGCTCCCTCTTCCCGGGTCTGGGCACTGGCCTTGTCGGACGCGCAGGCTACGGCTGGGGCCCTCGGTTTGCTTGGCGTGTTCCGCACCATTGGGGTGTACGCACCCCTATTTTCTATTGTCATTCGCCACGATTTGTTAATATGGCCAGCAGTCCTGTTTCAACCCCGAGTTGTTGGACATGGGCGGCGGCCCGGAGATTGGTGTAGGAAAGTCGCATATTGCACAATACTTTTATTGAGTACCAAGCCTTTTTGATTTCGAGAACGAACTCCAAAGGGAGGGAAGAGGTGCGTGGCCTGGGCTCTCTCCAAGTCTTGGGACTTTGGAAAGCGGCAGAGAAATGTCACCTCTATTTCTTGGCTTCCGCGAGGGCTGGATTTCTGATTCTGGAATGGGGTGTGACTACCATCGATCACTGATATCTGGAGTTTGACTTGCTGAGCATCCTATTGCGGCAGTCTAACAGCATACTGAAAGCCGTTCGTTCCGTTCTCCGATGCTTATTTTGACATTGCCGTTCATGATCTCTCGTCTTTGAAGCCGTCCGTTCCGTTTTCCCGATGTCGTCTTCTTCCTGGCGGCTACCTTAAATTTCTAGCGCCTCAAAACCTTGACTTTTCGACGTTTTGGCGCTGGAGCTGCCAATTTTGGAACGGAATGGAAGTCGTCGGCGCGTACCCGGATTGTTCCCTGAAATGGATTTCGCTGCTGCGGGCTCCCCCTGACAATGGACGGGGTCGAGGCGTGTGTCCATCTCGAAAGAAAGACGGGACCCCTTACGTCGGGAGGGTCTTCATAGCAGTCCCTCACCCTCGGATGGGCGCAACAGCACACGGACCCAGGTCGAGTTCGAACCCCACCGGCCGATCCTGACCGCTGAGCGAGGCGGCGTACTTCGGACGATGGACAGACAGATGTTCTCCGGGGAATCGGGGTGAAGTCTCTTGGTTACACTGAAGAGTGACAGGTAACCTGAAGTTGCTGTCTTTGGGCTGTTCACTGCTACAAGCCGGTGGGAGGTGGTTTCTCTCTACTGCATTGTTGGTAACTGCGCTCAGAGTCCACGAATAAGAATAAGGTCGCCAGAGTAGTCTAAAGCAGGGCAGATCATGGATATGCACTACTACGGACAAGAACAGGGCCACCAGTCAGAACATTGTATGTTGACGTAGAGAGGTAGAGTGGTAGACTCGTTGGTGAAACTTGCGTAGATTGTTGCTAATTGGCGACTCAATGGAAACTCCCCACTCCCTCTGCGCTCCTTTACTCATCGTCTCCAGCAATCATTTGCGCTTCCATGCGTCGCCCTGGTCTCATGGTCTGAGCCCTGCACAATGTGACAATATATCTTTAACAGTGTCTGTATTCGTACCTCAATCTCTACGTAAGGTGGTAAAGTGACGAGGTAGAGGGTCAAAATTGCTGTGCTATCATTGACGGGAAACCCAAAACGTGTCTAATTAACTTCGTGCTCCCGTCCCCCCCTCTTTCTTGTACTTTGTAAGCCAAACCCACACCGATCAGCGCATTTGCCTTCTTTTAGGTGGGATTTCCAAGTCTCCAACAAATGGATTTCCACATCGCAATGGCAGTCTTCTGCGCAAAGTGTATCCGTAGATGCCATGTCGTCGTTCCCACCACTCACTCAGCCTTCTCACTGTAAATCGACAATGCCAAGAGACGTTGCCAAGACGGTTATCTCGGAGAGTTGGCAGTTTCCAACCCTGGGCTCCCAAGACTTTTCAAAGGGCTGTTCTTGGGAGAGC